>NW_015637536.1:264840-281215 GCF_001515625.1 Sinocyclocheilus rhinocerous | reverse complement strand
TGGTTAGGGTTAGGATTTGGGTTTGGCTTAGTGTTACTTGCATGTGATTATGCATAATTAATTGTTATTATAATAGTAAGTTCATGTAACGTGTAACAAGGACACCTTAAAATAAAGTGTTACCTACTATATTATTTGCAGTTAAATTAAAAAAAAAATAATATATACTTTTTAAGATTTGAAGTACACAACAAGTCAGTAAAATTTCTGTTCAGTACAAGTTCAAAACAATTAAGCATACTTTTACACAGAGAAGCTCTCCGTGAGTTCAGATGACGATGGTGCTCTTGTGTTCAGGTAATCTGAATGAGCTGGTGCAGCATGGTCTGCGTGCGCTGCGCGAGACTCTTCCTGCTGAACAGGATCTGACCACAAAGGTTTGATATTTCATCCTGTCGCTGTGCTCGTGCTCATTACCACTGCGACCTCTAAATGCTGGTTTCCTCTAGAACGTGTCCATTGGGATTGTGGGAAAGGAAATGGAGTTCACCATCTATGACGACGATGATGTGGCATCGTTCCTGGAGGGTCTGGAGGAGAGACCCCAAAGAAGGGTGAGGAGGATGGCGTTAGTTTGCAGATTTCTGCAGGTGTTTGAGGATGTGTGTGTGATCATGTGTTGATGGTGTTTGTGGACCGCAGGTGGCCCAGCCAGCAGATGAAGCGGCTCCAGCTGTACCTGATGAACCCATGGAGCACTAACATGTTCTTCTGTAGTTCTGTCTGTGGCACTTCAAGTTGACTGGAGATTCTCTGGCTCGCTGAAATAAAATAAAAAAAGTAACATTTAAACTCCTCACACATTATACATTACACAATGAAACCTTCATTTTCTATCTGTGAGTTTAAGAGTAATAAAACTGTTTTTGTTTCTTTCTGAGTGTTTTTGTGCTTTCGCTATGGAGGTTCACTGAGACTGTACAACAGTGAGATTGTTTAATAATTACACTCTCAAAATCAGACTGGCATTACCATTGTCTATTTGAAGATAAAGTCCGTTCTCTGTTCCTTTGCCAGAAAACGCTTCATTCAACAGGTTTCACATTCATCATGTAAGCCCTTCTTTGCCCATTGTGCAAATTCGAAAGAAATTATTAAAAAATAAGAAATTAGTCTAATTTGATCTTTTAATAGCACTTAATACATTAAGCCATATTAAGTGTTTATTGTTTTCTACGGCAGGCTTAACGAGAGACTTTGCGCATTGCGTTCATATTCTGTTCCGTGGTCACGGATTAGGCTTGTTTGAGATGAGCAAAATCTGCGCAGAACCGATCACCGGTGATCACCGCGAGATGCATGCCGGTTAGAAAAGTGTCCGAGTTACGTCCGACTTGCTCTGATGTCATGCTGACGTGTGCAAAAAAACTCTTGCGGCTGTGTCGGATTGAGCAGTCGAGTGCAGTTGCTCTCCACCGACTGCGCTGATCAAAAGCATGATGAGAAACGACTGACTGAAGACACAGCTTAATGCTCATTGGTTCAGACAACCGTGATGCTGCGTTCTCCTCTAAAACGTTTTAATTTTTTAGCTGGTTCCATGCGATTATGCATGAATGTTCCCAAACACTATGACAGTGTGATCTCTGTGTGAGATATGTGATTGTTGTCATATTTCTATAAAAATCTAAAATACATGTTTGTATTAAAGTAAAAAAATGGATAAATACACATTTTGTATGGAATTAAATGGCATGCACTTTGAGTGTCTTGTTCATCATATTTATTTTCATATAAAAGCAACAGAACTGAAATTATATCATGTTTATAAGCAACACAGCACGTGAGTGAGAATAACGCGATATCTGTCTTTGATCTCGTTGGTATCTGTTCACTTCGAGAGGTCAGAACTGTCTGTCTTGACTGCGCTTATTTCACTCCTCCCCTCACTGCAGCCCCTACTCTCGCCTACATTTCAGGCGAGGCGCATCTCAAACAAGCCTATTTGCATTTTTCTCCTAGAGGTGACTTGCAGCCAGGTCCCTGTATGTTATGGTACTAAATTAGTTTGAATCGTTTCACCCCCACAGCTGTCTCGTCTCTATTGGCAACAAGCTCGATTTGTGTTGATTGCTAGTGAGGTGACGTCGCAGGTGGCGATTGCAAGTGACATTGTAATATTGCTTCTTTTTTCTTGTCTTCACCACCTGGTTACGTTTGTAAAATGTTGAGAGATTAAATAAAAGATTGCAAGTGAAGTCACTTGCGGAAGCGCAGGTGTCTGAGAGGTTTGTGGCTAGAAGGTACACAGCAAAAACCGGAAGCTAACAATAAATAGAATTTTCTACCTATTAGATTGTTTTATTTACGTCTACACCTACCCCAACCCTAAACCTACCCCTTACAATAATGCAAAAATAATAATTGTTGTACAGTGAGAAAAATTACGCTATATTGATGTGCGCATGCCCCGTAGTTTTTGTTGTATGCCATCTATCCTTAACCGTCTGAGCAGCCTATTGGAGACCCTATTGGGTCTGACTCTACTGTTTTATATATTTTGTAGGGGTATAATGGTTAGTTACACGGTTCGGCACGGGTCTATCAGTTTGGTACGCATGTGTACCGAAGCATTGTTTTAACCACTGCACGAGTTGGACTCGAATTGGAAACTTCCAGTTTTATATTGTTACTTTTGATAAGAAACAAAGTCTCCTATTTCAATTTAAGTCCTTTTTTTCAGGAAATTCAAACAATAAATGCCGTTTTGACACGAGCGCGATCATCCCATCCTATTTACTACTAGTTTTAACATGAAATAAACATGAATGAACATCTCATGTAATCGCTCAATCAGCGTTTCAACCGCAAAAAGACGTCAATAAAACAGCTTGTAAACAAAACGTTACGTATCATTTCATTAACTCAAGTCATCAGTGTCCACAGCTTGTTAGTTCTAAAAATATTAGTCTATACTCATATTTTACTTTACCTGTAGTGATGTCTTAATTATTTAATGTATGCTTAAATCTACAAAACGTTACGTATCATTTCATTAACTCAAGTCATCAGTGTCCACAGCTTGTTAGTTCGAAAAATATTAGTCTATACTCATATTTTACTTTACCTGTTAGTGATGTCTTAATTATTTAATGTATGCTTAAATCCGTTATGAAGCAAGTTATGACAGCCACTGTGTAAATGAATATTTTCAAAAAGTAGAAATGTTATAATTTAGAAGTTAATTTAAAAACTGCATTATGTGCAATTGTCAGGTTTGCATACATTTTTTTTTAAGTTGAGTGTTGATTATTGTATTTAAAAATAAATAGTAGCCTAAATTAATTTAAGTTTGGGCTCTGTTGTTAACTAAATTGTAAAGGACATAGTTTAGAGCATAAGCTGAGGTAGATTTTTATCCCTAAGACAGTTTTTATTATAATTGAATTTATTTAAAGAAAGAACAATTTGCTCAGTAAACCAATGATTAATAAAAAAAATCATATTTAGTTTTTCCCCCCGCTGTACCGAAACCATACAAAACCGTGAGGTATAGCCTACCGAACAAGTTTGTGTACTGTTACACCCCTAATATTTTGTATTAAAAATTATATATATATATATATATATATATAGCCTATAAAATACTAATAAATAAAAATAAAAGAATAACCCCCACCCAACCCGCTGTGGGAATTCTCACTCCAAGTTTAACTTAAAAGTTTGCAGCCCAGAGGATATTTGTGTTATTGTGTTATTTGACATATTTAATTATTGCAATCATATTCTGAATTTGCATTGTGTTTCTTCATTCTGAGGACTACTAAATCTGTTTTTGTGTAAGTGAGATGAGTAATCCTAACAGCTGCACTGTCTCAGACCAGAAAGCCCTCCAGCGGGTGATGAAAACCGCCCAATTCAGCTGCCCTCCATCAAAGACATTCACCACAAATGCTGCACCTTGTGTTTACAACCACTTACATTGAGCTGGTCTCTGCTTCTGTACCTCAAACTTTGCACTCCATAAAAATCGTATTGTTTATACACACATATACATATATATAATATAGATTTTATTTATTTATATACATATTGTTATTTGCACTTCTGGTTAGATGCTAACTGCATTTCACTGGCTCTGTACTTGTACTCTGCACAATGACAATATAGTTGAATCTAATCTAATCTAAATGCAAGTTGCTATTTAGTCTAGATCTACAGTAACATGATGTTCACACAGCGCACACAACTCCTCTGCACTTACTCCCCAATTCTCTCAACATGGGCACAGGAGAGCTGTCAGTCAATAAATGAAAAAAACAAAGTAACTCAAAGTATTTAAAAAGTAATGCTTTACAAGTTACTTGAAAAAAGTAATCTGATTACATAACTTGCAATGCCTTACTCCTAACATTGGCTCTGGCAGACTCTTACATTCTCCTTCAGACAGCAAAGACATGAACTCTCTAGAAATGAGCAAGTAGATGATGTTGCCAAAGTATAATACCTTCCACTGATCTGAAGTCTCTATCAGATCTTAAGTTCATTGGTTAGAAGCATGTGGTAATCAGAATGAGATTAGTGACAAATAAATGACAGAAATAACATTCTACTGCACTAAGCTTTGGGATCAGTTCACATCGATGTGCATCATGCCAGAGCTCACAGTCTGTCAAACATATTAGATCATGATAACAACAGATCTACTCTTCGCTTTTATTCCCTGTTTACACCTAGTTTTGGTTGGGAATAGAGCCTCTGTAAACCAGGAAAAAACCCTGAGGTCTTTATGGAAATGAATGTTTTGAAAACCACAAACCACTCTTCAATTCAGGAGTACGGCACAATGCAGGATGGGTTTGTTTTGAAAGAGTTTATTGATGTAGTTCAGACCAGACCAGTGACCTTCATATCAGCCCTCGTGTTTTTATATCCCATGTGCCACATCTGAGAGTTCAGTGTTTATTATCATCAGCTCACTGAATGAACTCTTCATCTCAATAACTAACGAAGATGCAATTCACTGGATGGAGAACCAAAGAAATAAACATCAGATGTGAGTTTGTGGTGTTTTATTAACACATGCAGCAGTCAATGATAAACATTAACGCAATCATGCAAGTATGAAAAGAGAACATGAATAAATCATAAACAATATAAGCATGAATCACAATGTTTGCTACACAAGTGATGAAATGAGAAGCACATAAACAAAACAAAAACTAAATGGAATTACAGACAGCTTTCTGTGATCATGTGAAAACCATGTAAAAGTGAAAAAAATAAAAAACTTTTATTGCAGACCTGTTAAATTAAGTTGTTTGTACATTGTGGGTTGTTTTCTTTAAGTGTGTAAATACAGAGTATATGATAATATTTGAGGTCGCAGAAATTTGAACACAAATGAATATTTTTCTCATTGAAATCGGAAGTTTTGTGTCAGTAGATACTTCCTGCAGTTTTTCTGAACACAAGAACTCTGTTTGCATATTGTTTACATTATGAACACAGGCTGAGGTACCTGTACAATAGAGAGGATATTGATCATCAATACTCATCAGTTTAGAGCTGTAAAGGCCCTGAGCTCATGTGTGATATGTTGACACAGCTGCTCTTTCCTGTGTGTCTAACAAACACCATCCACTGAGAGACAGTTGAAGACCTTTAGTGCTCAATAGAAGGTGAAAGACGCCCATGCAGCAAACGAATCTTCAATAAAGCAATGCATTGTTATCATTTAGGTGGATTATTGTTTGTTTCTCCGCCTGATGATGCTGTGTTCTGACACTGGGCCGGATGTGATGTCACTTCCTGTTAGAGTTGCTGTCTCTGGCTGTGATTGGCTGGTGGAGTCACGCGAAGAAATGTCCTCTATCTTTGTGTTTCTGTTGCCATCATGGTCACTGACGGACTCTTCATCAGGACGGCTCATCTCCGCGCTCGTCTCATGATCCTCGCTCTCTCTCATCTGTGCGTCTGAGCTCCTGCGAGGTGAATGAACACAACAGAAACGCTCACTCAGCTCTTTCCCACCGTTCTCAGGAAGACCTGCGAAAATAAGATGCTACATTACACACCGATCGTGAATAAAGACGATGTGTGAGAGGATGTGTAAATGATTTCCGAGCAAAACGTGACATGATCTGCGCATCTCACCGTCCCACTCGCGGCCGCAGGAGTGGTCAGTGTTTGCTGGGACAGTGTCCACGAACTGGCCCTCCTGCATGACGCGAGTGATCTCCTGCAGCTGGTACAGTAACTGCTGCTCCTCATCCACAGCCACCGCTCCTCCCAAACTGCACCAAAGCGAACACACACGTCACATCCAAACACACACACACACACACACACAGACAGACAGACAGGACAGATATCCACACCTGTCTGAGCCAGCGCTGGCTGCAGAAATGATTCTCTCGATCACGTCCTTCGTCTCATTCAGTCTGTCCTGCAGCTGAGCCAACTCAAAATCAGCTGAGAGAGAGAGAGAGAGACGGGATCCGTTACCCGACACAGACAGACACAGGTAATCACAAAAGTACATGTGTCTAAATATAATCTGATGTCCAGGTTGTGTGTATGAGCTCATACTTATTTTCCTCTTCATGTTTTCTGATCTGACAGCAGTGAATCGGCTCTTTGGAGGTTCCGCTGTTTTGCCTCTGGACGTGATCTTTAACAGACACAAACAAACACTTCACATGTAATCTGAGGCTCCGGCTGAAACATCTGAAATCCAGCAGTGCCGTCTCACCTTAAACAGAATGTACAGGATGTACAGTAAGATCCCGAAGCCGTAGATGGGAATGATCTGCCCTGCGAGGTTGGACTTCCCTCCGGTGCTGGTGCCAGTACCGGCTCCTTTGGCCCGGGCGATGGCTTCAGGGTTGTGGGCTCTGGAGAAGTGCCGCTGCTCCTCGGATACAGGCGGTCTGTGTGGCATGGGAGGAAAATGACCTGTGGGCCCTACATGAGACATTTACATACTGCCATCAGTGTTTACATTTGATGAATCCTCCTGTTCATGATCATCGGGGCTCCCTTTCACCTCATCATATACATATCTACACTTACGCATTATTTACATACTTTTCCATACATATATAGAGCACTGTTTATGTTTTGTATATGTAAAAACCATTTAAAAATACATTTCATGTAAAGCTGTGTATTAATACAAATTTAAAAAAAAAAAAATCTAATTTTTATGCTCTACAAGGAGGAAAATGACCTGCGGGCCCTACATGAGACATTTACATACTGCCATCAGTGTTTACATTTGATGAATCCTCCTGTTCATGATCATCGGGGCTCCCTTTCACCTCATCATATACATATCTACACTTACGCATTATTTACATACTTTTCCATACATATATAGAGCACTGTTTATGTTTTGTATATGTAAAAACCATTTTAAAATACATTTCATGTAAAGCTGTGTATTAATACAAATTAAAAAAAAAAAAATCTAATTTTTTTTTGCCGTTATGCTCTACAAAAGTTATTTGAATTTGTTTTTATTTTGGTTATAGGTGCATTTGCTGGTCTAGAGGACAACGCAATGCCTTTCAAGACTCAAATGCAGAAAACATTTATTCTTACTGAATCTAGATAGAAAGCGATTGTGTACTAATGAAATAAAACGAATCATGTATGTAATAATAGCAGTAATAATAATAACAATGCCCGTGTACCTTCGGTGTGCGGTGTGTCTCTCTTTCCTCGCGATAAAAGCATTTGAGGCAGCAGAAGCGCGACGCACAACACCACGCATGACACTATAGTGAGCTTCTGAAATGTCGAAATAGACATTTTTAATGATATCTGATTTCAGAGAGACTCTAGCGTGCACCTCTGTACCTGTATCTGCATCTGTGAAGCACGAGAGGCGAAACTCTAGTGATACAGGAGCGTCTGTCTATAGATGGCGCTGCGGAGGCGCTGCCGCCATTTTGGACTGAAAGCTGCTGAAAGTCGCTAGAAGATGCGAGAGAGCACGTGGGCGAAACGCAAGCATTCTACTCCTTTCTTATGTCTTACAAATATAAGAGACAAGAAAATTAAAAAGAAATAACACAAAAAACTAACTAGTCAGGCAAAGTAACATATTATCTATGACTGCCTATGTCAAAATGAGGGCAAACAAATTGCATTTAATAATACATTTACATCCTTATAAGGTTCCTGATCATTACAAGCAGAAATGTGGCATTGACAAAACATGCTTCCAATATTGTCTATATGTTAATATAACTAATAACAGGAGTCGCGTCTCAACACTCACAGCTGTTCTGGGCTTGTGCCACTGTTGCTCTGTCTCAGTGCAGGAGTGGACAGGGGGCACAACCTGCATATTAAGCTCAGAATAATGTGCTGTTTGCAACAGCAATGCAACAATGTGGTTGCACACAGCAGTCCCAGCTACACATGAGCACCGGTGTGAAACCAGGATGACAGGGTATGAATCCCGAAGAACAATCTGTACAAAAATATACGGAGAGAATTTTTTACTACAAATAATGACATTGACTTGAGTATCAGTTATGGGCGCAACTGTTGCTATGGAGCGTTCCTCCCGCATCCACACAAAAACAGACTCTTCATTTCCGGAGTGCTGCCATAGAAACGGAACACAGACAAAATGGCGAAGTGGGCGAGGTTTAGCAGTCTCCATTATAATTCCCTTATCTGAACTTTTCACAGTGTTTTCAGTTCAAACAGAAAACAGTGTGTCAGCGGCATCAGTGTAAAGTGCTGTCCAGTCCGCGGCTGAAACGGCGCTGGTCACCCGAGAACTGTGACTTTTCTCAGCGCTGATGAAGATAGACTAATCACAGACGTTTGTGATTATTTTTATTTAATTTTATATAGACGAACGGGGCAGGTTTCAATCTTTATGTCAGGTGCCAATCGTTGTGATTACCATGTTTAAAACGTTTACACATTTTGTGAACAAATATCTCCAGTGAGGCATATTTTTGTATTTGTTTTTCCAGTGAGGCATATTCTTCCCCCGCTGAGTCTCATATCAGCGTCACAGGAAAACGATAACGTTAGACAACAAATATGTGAAAATTAAATAAAAGCCTCGCCGAAGGTGTGGTATTTGTTTTTCCAGTGAGGCATATTCTTCCCCCGCTGAGTCTCATATCAGCGTCACAGGAAAACGATAACGTTAGACAACAAATATGTGACACATACGTAGAAAATTAAATAAAAGCCTTGCCGAAGGTGTGTGGCACATCTTAATATCCTCCTGACTCTTAAATGTCTTTCTGTCTTTTACAGTCTGTGATGCTGATTTAGGCCTACAGATGTTTATTTATTTATTTATGTACTGTATGTACACAGTTAGACGTGTTGGATTAAATGAGAAAAATGTATAATAATAATAATAATAATAATAATAAGCAGAGTACGAAAAAAAAAAACGGACTCCAGTCTGCTGGCGGCGCTCTCTCGTTGCGATCCCGCTCGACGCGATCCACACGCATTAATCTCGCGAGATCACAGGACAACTTCCTCTTTGCGTTCTCTGCTGCCATGGTAGGTGCACAAGAAGAGCTCTCTGGCTGTGATTAAAACATGAATCCTTTGCAATCCTTTATTAAATAGAGTCAGAACAGCACTGAAAATTGTTGACGGGGTTCCATATCAGTTTAAGTATGATTATCAGTCTGTATTGTGCGGATGTGTTCCGAGATGTAGAGATATTTTGGCTGCATTGTTAAGCTGTAGCGGCGCTCGCGCTGCTAGTGTCCGACAGCTCTGGTGTGTCTCAGAAGTCAGCTGAAATATCGCAGCATGTAAATAACGAAATGTGTTTTCTCAACAGCCGACCAAGAAGTCTAAAACTAGGAAGCTCCGCGGGCACGTCAGCCACGGGCACGGGCGCATCGGTCAGTAAGCACGTGAGACTAGCGTTAAGAGACGCGAGCGCTCGTGAGTCCGGCGCGTTGTGTGCTCTTCTCGACGTTAACCTGTGCCATGTTTGACTGTGTTCTGCAGGCAAGCACAGGAAGCATCCTGGAGGGCGCGGTAATGCTGGCGGGATGCACCATCACCGAATCAACTTTGATAAATAGTGAGTAAAAAGCTGAACATCTTCAGTGCGGTTCACTTGTTTCATCCAGGCACGGAATGGAGGTGTAACTGAGCAGTGTAGGTTATTACTGCAGCTTCAGATACTGCTCATCCGGCCGAAAGAGAGACTTTAAGGCCTGTGCTACAAATAGAGATTCAGTGCTTGACCTCATCTGAAACAGGAGTGGGTTTCCTGGAAATGTTAGGAAATGTGTGCTTTACAGGCCGACTGAATACGGTTTTCCTAGTTTTCAGGGTTTCTGCTGGTCTCAAAAAGATCTCAAGTACTCATTAAATTAATTCGGCCTTCCACATATTAAGAAGACCTTAAAAGTCTTAGAGCAGAAACTGTCAAAGTCGAGGCATTAATCCTGTAATTAATTTATGGTGTTTTCCAATACAAATATCTAAATATTCTTAAATCAAGATACATTTACTTTAGATGAGAAACTAAACGCAATTAAGCGAGTTAATGCTTTTAAAAAAGAACATTTTACTTTTATGAGTAATTTTACATTTTGAATTTAAAAACCGTAGCTTCACCAGAATGGTATGAAACTTGGTGACTTTAATGGCACTTGGTATGTGAACACACACAAAAATTGAGGGCATGATTCGAAAACGCTAAGTGGTCGTAAAAAAAAGTCACACATGGTCTTCGGTCAAAAATGACCGACCGTAGGAAATGAATGGGAAATGGGGGGGGGAATCGAAAATACAGAATTTGTGTACAATCTACAAATCCTCCACAATGCAGAAAAAAAATTGCACAACAATGAAGGGGTGAAACTCTAAAACATCTAGAGAGCAAAATCAACACCAACTCACACACTTGTACGCACACACACCTATGAACTGGTGTGACTAACACTGCAACTATGTAAAATAAAAGTAATAATTCAACTACAATGCAGTAAAAAAGTGGACGGCAAGGATGGAGTTACACTCTAAAACATCAAGAGTGTAAAACAAGATACACACATTTACTTACACTCATACACACACACACAATTATACATACTCAAATGAATTGGTATGGCTGTAACCATATAGCCTAAATGAGTCAGAAGACTGAAATAAGAGGTTAAAATCAGATCAGACCCAAAAGGATTAAGCTCTGATAAAGCATTCCTGTTAATTTGTTACATTTTTATAGAATTTTAATGTTTTGTGTAACAAAATGCTTTCTGCAGGGTTGAATGAAGAAATAATGCAAAAACCTACACTTCAAATCAATTAAAACAACAAAAAATATGAGAA
Organism: Sinocyclocheilus rhinocerous; assembly: GCF_001515625.1. NCBI lineage: Eukaryota > Metazoa > Chordata > Actinopteri > Cypriniformes > Cyprinidae > Sinocyclocheilus > Sinocyclocheilus rhinocerous. The sequence goes on along the minus strand of NW_015637536.1, from coordinate 269,929 downwards.
TGCCTTAATATACATTTAAATCCACAACCTAATAAAAGTAAATGTATAAAAGCGGCTAGGGAATTCACAAGCCTCTCTATAGAGTCCTACACAGGGATCTAGTGGTTACACCATGAAATTACAGTATGGTTTATTTATTTATTTATTTTTTTGCTCTCACCAGGAGGTGCTATTCTGCCTTCAAAATTTGGATTTTAAAAGCCTAGTCTCTATTTTAATCTGAAATACTGCATTAATTGAAAAATTATATAAAAAAACAAATTCGTACTATTTTCAATGGGAAAACACGATCATAATATTGAGTACGGTCGGAAATATTAAGGAACATCACGTCTTTTTTTTTTTTTTTTTGCAGTGTGATCAAAGTACAGTAAAAGATCTGGTTATTTCCAAACTACTGGTTTGCACCAGAGGTTTTCAAGCCTTATGGGTTTTTTTTTTATGTAAGTGATAAACATTGAAGTGTTGCTAATACAACTCATTGTGTGCTCACTTGACACTTACATATTTTTCTTTTCTCAGTTTTAAAATCTTAAATTTACCTTCATAAAATCTGCAGAAACCCTGTTTGCTGTAAAAACTATTTGACTAGAAATAGCTTTTTGTGAATTTTTCTTAAATTCTTGTTCTGGAGTGTTTATTGGTGTTTGTTTTCTACAGTCATCCAGGTTATTTTGGTAAGGTGGGCATGAGACATTACCACTTGAAGCGAAACACTCTCTTCTGCCCCACCATTAACCTGGATAAGCTGTGGACGCTGGTCAGCGAGCAGACGAGAGTCAACTACAGCAAGAAACCCGACGGGCCGGCACCCATCATTGATGTCGTGCGCGCTGTAAGTGCCATAACTGTGCTTTAGCTGCTGCAGCTTTACATCAGATAGGCAGCATCTACTCTGGAATCATATGCATCTTCATATATTCAGTTTCATATAGTGGTTCTTCATCCCGCTCATGGGGACCCGCTGCAGTTTGTTTGCATGTCAGATGAGAGACAGACATGTACAGTGCTGTGGGTCACCAGGACCGAAAACCACTACTGCACACACACACACACGCAGAATTCATTCATATCTTGTGTTTTTAATCACTTGAGTGTCTGTTAGTGTCTGCTGTTCTCCAGCAGGACTGTGTGTGTGGGTATATAGATTTGTCTACACTTGCAAGGGGCAAATGTCCTCCGATGTAGTAGAATGAGAAAAATGGCTTGAGGACAATTTAAGTGCATTTCACTTTTTGTAAGGCTCACAAATCAGTCAAATCATGTGCTTTTGCATCTGAAAATCTCACATCCTCACTATTACTTTGTGACTCAGTTTGAAACTTTAAGCTTGAAAAGGTGGCCATACCTAGTGTCTTATCTGGAAAAGCATGATTTGTATATGTATGTATGTATGTAAATAATATTATTATTATTACTATTATTATTTTTTTATTTTTTTTAACTGTTTGCACAGTTTTCCAATAATTTGTTTGTGTTCATTCACACAGCTGCATTGGTGTGACCTGCATGTGTGTCTCTGGTTCCAGATGAATGGATGTGCTGATATTGTGCTGTTTTTCAGGGCTACTTCAAAGTGTTGGGTAAAGGCAAACTGCCCAAGCAGCCAGTGATCGTGAAGGCAAAGTTCTTCAGCAGACGGGCTGAGGAGAAGATCAAGGGTGTTGGAGGAGCGTGTGTGCTGACCGCTTAAACTCCTTTTGCTAAATAAAATATCTGAAAAGTTTTATCCGTTCATTGTTTTTTTTTAATACATATCACATTTAGTTCAGTAAGTTTTGTCCTGATGGTAGCCTGACAGGTGATCATTTGTATTCTGTCTTATAAAACCGATTTTGAGGTCATCTGAAGGTGTTTTGAGCCTTAATTCTTATCAGTAGTTTTCAGCTGGTTTTGCATGTTTTATTTGAATGTAGACTTGCATCAAACGGTAACAATTTTGTATGTCGTTAAATTGATTATTGAAGTGTGTTTTGAACTGCATAGGGCCAACAAAAGCAGAATTAACAACACTGATACTGGCTCAGATGGAAAATTGCCAGTTTTTAAGCATTTTTCAATGGTTTCATGTTCTCAGCCGATGATATCGGGGGGGGTGGAAACATCATTAATGTATCAATGTAATGCGATATAATTGGATTTCTCATTTATTTCCACATACAAATAAATGTCTGTGATTAGATTAATTTATTTTGTGGTTAATTTGCAATTTTAACACATTATTTTCCCTTTCTGATACATTTGCTGTGATTTTCTACCACTGTAAGACAAAAATTTGTGATGGGTTGGATGGCTTCAGGATGGGTTTGTAAAACCTTGCCTTAGAACAGGGGTGACCAACGTCAGTACTGGAGAGCCACGGTCTGGTTCCCTGAACAATGAAACCAGATGCTGTTACTGGGGGTACTTCGACTGGAGTTGGAATCCCTTTGTCACAGAAAGCTCCAGCCCATCATCACCAACAAGCTACTGTTGGATGGGCCTGGGTGTGCACCAACATGTTAAACACTGAAGGAATTAGTTCCTGGCCCTCTAATGGAAGCCGTTCAGGAACAACACAAGCAGCTTCACTTGTCTGGCTGTGGGTTCCAGATCTACAATCCTGTGAGAACAGGTCCTTTCTGAAAGGAATCTTCCAGGATGGCTACCAAGTTCAGAAACCAGATTGATTCCTTTTCGTCGGGGAAGAATCTGCCGGAAGAGCAGTTGGCTTTGTAGTTCAAGTGAATTGATCAGACAAGATAGCACAAGGGTTGGGAACTGAATGTTTTTTTGAAAAACGGGTTATTTCAAGAGACATAAACTATAAAGAGATGGAAAGTATCCATTTACATTACATTTCAGATTTTAAAAAAAGCACGGAGACCATGCAATGGTCCACATCCACATCCCCTCTTCTGCTTTAGCGAGTAAAGGAAAAATGACCACGGAGAGAATAGATGAGTGCCACACGACTGTTACCAGATTTATTGTGGAAGGTTTACATCCTTTTGCCACCATAGAGTCCCCAAGGTTTAGATAGGTGGTTAGGTACTATTTATAACTAGTTTTTATGCAATGTGTGTGCATGTGCGTACTTGTTTTGACTATACTTGTGAGGACCAAATGTCTTCACTTATATTGTGAAATACATTGCCAACCCACTAGTGAGGACATGTTACTGGTCTTCACTAGTTAAAAAGGCTTAACAATCAGCCAAAACGTTTTTTATTTAAATCTAGTGTTCTGCACATGTTTCTGTGGGTAAGTTTAGGGGTATGGGTTGGGTTAGGTTATAGAAAATATCATGAACCTGATAGAGAACCAATGGAAGTCTATGCAATGTCCTCACTAAGATAGCGAAACAAACAAGTGTGTGTGTGTGTGTGTGTGTACTGGTTTGACCTACATTAAGAGGACATCCAGCTTTCTAATAATTCAAATAGCTAAATAGGCATGCTAAACATTGTTTTCAAAAATGTAAAAACACTTTGAGGGTTATGTTTAGGAGAAAGTATCATCAGTCCCCATAATTATAGGTGTGGTGACAGGAAACGAGGTGGTACTAGAGGAGCACATGGTCAACACAAAGACAAAGCCATTTGGTTAAACACAAGACAAACAGAAACATTAAACAGTGACAAGACAAGACTGTCAATGGACATATTCTCTGTCAGCCTACCCCCTTCGACTCCTTTGCCCAGTGTGGACGACTGGTCTCTGAAGAAACAACATGACTGACAACAGGAACAGTCTCTGAGAACATGATATGATCGACAGGGTCAACTTTTGTGGGCAAGACAAGACTGGTTAGCTGCTCAGATCTGGCCTCCGTGGCCTAGCAGGTGGATTAGGATGTTCTGGACAGGCCTCCATGGCCGGACCAGAAAGAGTCTCTGGCAGCATGACTTGACTGACAGAATCCACTTCTGTGGGCATGACATGGATATGACTGGTTAGCAGCTCAGATATGGCCTCCATGACTGTAGCAGGTGGATTAGGATGCTCTGGACAGGCCTCTATGACTGGAACAGTCTCCAAGGACACAACATGACTGAAAAGATTGGCTCCCGTGGGCCTACGTGACTGACTAGAATCTCAGGGGTGGCCTTCGTAACTATAACAGGAATAGGCTCTGAGGACATGGAGGGTCCTGAACTTGACTTGACAAGGGAGGGATGGTGGGATGGACCCTGCAGGCAGATTCTGGTGATGTTTTTAGCCTTCTCTCTTTACAAAAATGTAGGTATCTGGAGAAGCCCCAGAAATCCAAACTCCTCAGCAGTTCCATCTCCCACTGGAGTAGAGGGTCATCCAGACAGAGGTTGACGATGTCCTTAAGGGCCGTGTTGTGATACTCAATGCCCCTGGCCATTGTCCAGAAGAACTGGGCAAAGGCTCAAACATCCTTTCCGTGCTGGCAAAGTGATCCCAGCCCCCGCTGGAGAGCCCTTCTTTAACGGGGGTGTTGGGTAGCAGGAGGAATTACCCTGATGCTCATTCTGCTATAGGTCCCTTGTCACAAATCTGCAAGAGATGCAGAATGAGCAATGATGGTGTTTTATTTAAGACTGGAGACAGGGCACAACAAGGAGAGTGAGGCGTGAAACAGTGCAAACTGTAGGGCAGGGCAGATGACACAATGACAGGCAAGGAGGGTGACTACTGAGACCCATCCTGAGTGACAACAAGCTTGGGGCCTGCGGAGAAAGAGGCAGCACCAGGCAGGATGATGGTGGGGAAGACCAGACAAGAACACCAGGAACCAGAGTCTTGATGATTCAATTCAATTCAATTCAGGTTTATTTGTATAGCGCTTTTAATGCTACAAATCGTTGCAAATCAACTTTACAGAAAATTTAGTTTCTACAATATTTAGTAGTAACTTATCAGTGGTGACTGTCAGTTAATGTACATATGGCAGAAATGTACGGAAAAATCAATTAAAGACGTAATAAAAAAGACGAATACTATTAACAGCAATTATTATATGATGCAGTCAAACTTATAGCAAAATGTGGTAGTTCTGTATGTTGTTTCATGATTGGCATCATCTGAGGTCCTCTGAGGGATTGGCATCATCTCTTCTCAGGTGTTCTGGATCCAGACT
>NW_015637536.1:245572-264797 GCF_001515625.1 Sinocyclocheilus rhinocerous | reverse complement strand
TTTGATGGGGGCAACAGCTTCTAATGTATTAGAGAAGATAGTGCCCATGTTGCTAGTCATTTCGTCTAGTTCATGTGTTTTTATGGGTATACAGAGCAGTTGAGATAAATCAGGCAGGTTTTTTTTTTTAATTTTTTTTCTAAACAAAACGTTAAATATATTAGGGGTGTGCAATATTATATACATATCATTATCGATAAAATCCCAGAAAATATTGAGAATTAGATGATATTTTGCTGAGTGTGTTATTGCGCTGAAAACCAGGCTCAGTCGGGAGGCCAGTTCTCCTCTGGCCAGACAAAACCAGCAGTTCAACTCCAGGCTGCAGCAAAGTCACATTGTGCAGAGGATCTATCTGGCTCCTATAATAAACTAAATACAGGTGAACAGAATGAACTAATCAGACACGAGGGAAAACTAGGTCAAAACAGGAAAACAAGAGGAAAGACAACAAACTAAAAGTCCATGATCGTGACAGTACTCCCCCCTCCGGCCAGGCGCGACTTCGCGCCATAATAAAAACAACAAAGGAGGGACAGAGGGGACTTAGGAGGAGGACAAAGGGGTGGAGTTGGGATGGTAACAGGGATGGGACAGGAGGGACTTGGAGCAGGAGGAGCCAGGCGGGACCCAGACCGCAGCCAACATGACGGCCCACAGTGGAGCCGATGGAGGGGGGAGCCATTGTGGAGGAATGGCTGGCAACTCCAGGGGGCCGACTGACAGTGACGAATGCAGTGGAAACACAGAAGCTGCATTAGAAGGGGCATTTAGATGCATTAATATGGTTTTGATATTTTAAACATATATTTTTTTGAAATATATGAATTGATATTTGAAATTATAAAAAAAAAAATGAAATGATACTTTAAATGGGCGACAGCAAGTCACTGTTAATAAGTGTTAATAAGTGAGTCATTGCAACTGAACCGAATAATTTAAACGGTTGATTCATTCAGGAACAAAGCAGTGTCATGTTGCTCAGAGACGCAAATTGAACGACAGACCAAGGTGGAGCCGGAGGGACAAGGGAGCCCGGCAGAGCTGGTGGACTGACGGGCCACGGCAGAGAGGAGGGAGCTAGGAGACATGGTGGAGCCGCTGGGTCGATGGGCCGAGACTGAGTCTGGGACTCAGAGGCGAAGACAAGGGATCTTCCAGCCACAACGCTAATGGAGACTGGCAGACCCGAGGCAATCCCACATCACTGATGGTGGGCTGAGGGTGAGCAGAGGCACTGACAGGGGACAGCGGAGGTGGTGTTGAGGACTGATTAAGAGGTGGTGGGAGTTTTGAGGAGTCTGGGGATTCAGGGATGGTGTGTGCTGCCCACACACACCAGAAGGCCACTCCCAGCACTGGGAGCAGCAGAGATAGGGGAATGACCTCCATGGTCGAGACAGGACTGATCATTCTAAATGCATTTTAATAAACTGAATCATGCAGTGAAAGAACGTGCACTGGTCTAACCTACTAGACTTCCTATTGCCTTATTAGCTAATTAACTTTAGATAACTTGGTAGCTCTCATGAGTCATGGATAAGATAATTAGCTGTAAATCGAGGCACAGGTAGCTTAGTATGTTGTTCATCACCACTCACCTCCACACCTAGACAAACACAACTGGAAAGGGAGGGAGGGCTTCACTTCTGCGGCTCTCTGCATGTCTGTGACGTTATGTGCAGCTGGGCAAGTTCCCCCTGCTCCAGCAGGAGGAGGAGGAATTCGGGGCGATCCATAAACAAAAAATAAAAGACTTTCAAAAACAAGAAAACAAACAAGGGGAAACGCGCCGCTTAAATTCCTGTTTTGTCGGATCTTCAGTCACACTCAGGTGCACTCAAAACACTCACGAAGATGATGAAGGTAAAATAATCTTTAATATCCACACAGAAGGTAAATCCACAAGAGGAAGGCTTAGCACACGGGAAGACACGCCCGCGAGAGAGAGAGAGAGAGACAACCTGATGGAGGACGCGCTCAGTCATTCAGGCAAAGTCATATTCATGAAAAAAATTTGTTTGCAATGTCCTAAGAGTAATGCTGTCGTAATATCCTAATATCTTTTCAATGTTTAGGGGTAACGTACTCCCTCATAACTGGTGCCAGTGCTATAAAGTGAAGCATCAACTTCAGCTTTCAAATATATATTTTAAATTGAGACATTTCACTAGTGTTTAATGTATTTTAATAAATAAATGCAGCCTTGGCGACCATAAGAGACTTTCTAAAAAGGGGGGGGGGGGGGCTGAAAATATTTTTCTCTACAAAAGGGGGGCCTGGCAGAAAAAGTTTGGGAACCACTGCATTAACAGATGTTATTAAACATTCAGTTAATATATGATCATGTACTTTTTAAATCTACAAATGATTTTAACCGCACTTTATAATTTTCATTAATAAATCATTTACATTATAAAATGCTTAACAGAACATTAGATAATATATATTAAAATAGCTACAAATATGAGATCACATGCTTGTATATGTTTACTAATAGAGTTCTTACTCGACTATTAATGAACTTATTGAACAATAGATAATGATTAACAGATAATTAGTTGACATAAATTAAAATGCTTAAATGTCATTAAAATTTCAAGCAAAGGAAACAGAAATATATATCAAAATAAGAGTCCATGAAACAGAACATAAATTAACAGAAATGTGACCGAATGGCATAATGTCACAAAAGTAAATTGACAGCTGAAGTAGACCTTATTTACTTTATTTTTTTTAAATGTTACATTACAATACACAGTGACACACTCACTAAAGCACATTGTGTTTCTAAATTAAGGCAAGCAAACAGAAGATATAAGTTATATGTATTAACAATTAAGTAGACGTCAGGCAGTAATAAACATCATAGTTGAAAAAAAACAAAAAACAATATGACTGTTCTGCTTGGTATGTAAGACCTTAAAATCTTTGATCTTTGAGTTCCTTGAAGCATGAAATCACCTTCAGTTCATTTGTGTCTTGACGTGTTTGTTTTTACTGTACAACCCATTTGGTGCAAACGGTAAATGTTAATCAAAGCCATACATCTCAGGACAGTATACAAATGCCTTAGAAATCTAACAGTCTAAGTGACAAAGATGTATAAAATCTAAAACATTATTGGAGTTAAGATGGAATTTATGGTTTTCAAGTCTGTTACGCTCTATGAACACAATGTGAATGAGAAGTATGTCTTATGAAATGATAATGTTCCGCAATGTTAATGTTTGCTCAACATACAGAAAATGAATATTCTATCAAGCACCTTTAAATGTGAAAAGCATCAAATGTACAAAAGAATTAAAAGCATTAGAACAATTCCATTATACAATAAAAGTGAAAACATGAAATATCGAGGTACATTTGATTGAAAAGAATTAAAGCAGAGGAGAGAGTGGCTCATCACATTAACATTCTTTTTTGAGGTGGAGCCCATCTGACAGTTTGAACATACAGAAGAATGAATAAAGACCGTCCACTTCAAATCTGCTGGGGCTTTTCAAAATTCCTTGTTTAAAAAGCCTTACAACTTCTCCCATATTTAGACTTTGTTATAAATAGAGAATAGTAGACATTTTCAATCACAAATAACTGCAAACAAAGCAACCAAAACCTTTAGGACTGAAAATCAAAAGGAAATATCACATTTCAATCAAAACATCTAACAGCTCTTTTTATGGGTTAAAATGGTAAATTGTTCATTACATTCAGGATTTTAATGCCTTGATCTGTAACATTAACTGATATGCTTCATATGAGCATTTTATCAGTGTATAAAAACAGTTCAATTTTTTTAATGTGATGCAATTTGTTTAGAGAATCAATTAGTAAGAAGAATAATTCATAAGCTAGAAACATACTCAAGTATGCAAACGCAAATGCTTGGCCAATGCATTGCAAGTGTGTGGTCTCGTACTGTACAATTTGATCTTGTATTACTGTGGTATTAACAAACCTTCGTTCTCAAGGGGACGACAGAGTTACTATTTTTCATTACGTTGGATATGTTCTTCAGGTAGTTTAACAAACTTGCTCAAAAAGATTATTCAAAATGTTTTGTCATGACAATAATAGACCTGCAAGACAACACAGAAGACTGTCTACGCCAGTGTTCATCAGCTCTGGCCCTTGAGATCCACAAGCCTCATCAAACACACCTCACCAGGATTACTGGACCACAGCTGAACAACTCTGATTTATGCTAATGGCCAGCAATGCTAGGAAACTGTTGCATTATGAATCTGATACAATGATGCACAAAATCGAGCTCACATAGCCAGAAGTGTTTTTGTTCACATACTTCTGTAGAGTACGTTTAGGTCTTTGCATTTTTATTATCATTAGAATGTGTCACAGCAGCATTCACTGAAAGAGAACAATGACATAGAGGGAAATAATAATAATTTAAAAAAAAAAACACGTAGAGCACACAAATTACATTTAAGAAGCATGAAGAACTGTACAATATGAACTCAGGCAGTGTGCACTGGCGACAGGCTTTATTTTAGACCCAACAGCATGTCTGGGGTTCGTCAGTGGAATGTAATGATAGAAACTCTGAGGCTGCTGATGTTAGTAGTTTTTGCAGGCTGTGTGAGACATGGAGCGTGAGCGCGTCAGAGTACTCGTCTCTTTGTAGCTGTCCTCTATCCGTGTCTTTCCCTGTTCCTCTTTCATGAACAGATCCATCATGAGGATCTTCTCTTTATAGATCTGTAAACTGATGTCTTTGGGAATATCTGGGATGATCCAGTCCACAACATCACTCATCAACATCACCACATTCTGCAGAAGACGAGAGGAGATGTGCACAAATTAACCAGCCTATCTGTTCCTCATTATATCACAAACTTAACAAGAATCTCATCAATAAAATAAAATAAAAATTCACTCTCAAGTGGGTTGTCCAGTTCAGTTAAAACACAAAATATCCACAAATATTATTTTCTCAGTTTTTCTCTCAGTTTATCCTTAGAATGTTTATTTTCTTTGGCAATAATTTAAGGTAGCTGCTGAACTGATACTGTGAATCTCAGAGAGATGTGTCTTTAGATATTAGACACTAACCTGAAAGACAATGACAAATGCTAGTCTGGCTGCCAACACAGCCCAGAACTCTTTTGAGATCTCGTATGGTGTCAGAGACCACGGAGGCTCTCTGTAGTCTTTATACCTGGAGGAAAAGGAGAAATATGTCATTAAATATTTATGTAGTGTTAATTGAGTTTAAAGCTCCTAATATAGGTACACCGTACCTGCAGATGTCCACATGGAAGCCCAGGTGGAAAGGCTCTAGTGGGGCGGTACCATTCTGGAAGTGACTGACATTAAAGTAAGACAGCGTGTGGTTGACAAAGCCGTGCATCGACCCATCTGGACTGTACATGTACTGATACACCAGCCGTGGAATAAAGTCTGATGTGAAGGAGATCACAAATGCCTACAGGAAAGATGGCAGTTTTTAATATTTGTGAAGGATCATTTCCTTTTTTGACATTTAATTGCACACAGGTGGCACACTTAAGCATTCAGAAAATAATTTTCATACATTTAGAATAATTTTAAATATGTATTCACACTTCAACATTCATACAAATGCGTGCATGTGAACGGTTTCTAGCTACTGTACAGCATTCAAGATGGTGAAACTGATTGCAGTAAAATCTTTAGTTCCCACGCATCTGCCAAAAAGGCCAATTCATCATAATCTTCTCCTTCAGCACGAAGATCATATCCTCACTGACTCCAATGAAGAAGAAACTTCCTGCTTGCCGTAGAAGAGCCCCAGCAGCGGATTACGGTGCTGACAGTTCTCGCAGCTGAGAACGCAAATCTCCCCTGCGGCTCTCCAATGAGACTAGAGCATAGAGCATATTACATATTTTCAGTGGTGTTTGGTGCAAAATGCTGTGCCATGGATGTGGCTCATTCAGAGCACTCCTGCACTAGTCGGATGAGCACTGTTTGGACAAGCCCACGAAGAGGCTGCGCTCACAGAGACATGCTGTTCTTATTACAAGAGCACGTATCTCACCCCGCTGCACTCGCGGATCACTTCCTTTGTAGATAGCGACCCCACCCCTTGTGCTCTGAGGGGAAAAACAGTGGAGTTATGGGGCAAAGCAGATGGGTCCGAGTGAGCTTACGCCGGCTCAGATCCCACATGTATCACTCTAGCCACAGAGAGAGGATTCCCAGGCCAGCAAAGGGGGAAGGGGAAGGCCAAGTCCCATTGCGGTGGGACCTCTTTCCAAGAAGGCTTGGAATGTTCCTCCCAATCCCTGGTCCAGATGCAGGTGTTGGAGCGTGTGTTTGTTGCCAATGCTGGGTTTGCCCCAATAGATGTTTGTGCACCCATACAATTGACCTATAGGTAAGCCCCACCCCGCTTAGTTACTGTTGCGAACTCGGACAAACAAACGGAGTTGCTAACTGTCTTACAATGACAGCTGTCATTGTGAAAACCTTGTCCCTATATCTTTTTGATAAATTTTGGACACAGAAGGACCACCATTCAAGTGGGACTTAAATATGCCATGGAGGGATATATAAAAGATTTTAAAATAAATATTGTGGGTATTAATTTGGAAGCGAGGGTTTACAGATCACAGTGCAAGCAGGAGAAGCCTCATGTTATGTTCGTCATGATCGCAGAAAACAACATTCCGGATCAACACTGTTCATGTATCGCAGGGTACGATAAATTAATTTACATTTAACCAGTTTAATATGAAGAGACAGTAAAATGTAGACCTTCGTTTATGTGTTTTTGCCCTACACTGTACAAGACGCGAGAACAGTCTGCTATTTAGGTTTGTATGGACTAGTTTTAGCCAGAGATACCTTGCTAAAGCACAAGATGACATTAATGTTCTGCTTGAGTAGTTGAAAATTGTAACTTAATGAGAGTATGACAACAAGAAAAAGTTTTTGTCTTCATTGGGATTGGGGTTGAATGCTTTGGGACATTTTTCTCTGTTTTGTTTGGCTTTAGGAAATAGAATAAAATAAATTCCATTGCCTATCCTCTCAGGATACCTGGAATCACTGTTACAAGCACCCCAGGCACATCATTTTTCCATTTTTGAAGCATAAACCCCATAAAAACGATGCAAGCATCGGATCTTCCAATGTTTCTCTATGGCGCTGAAACCTACAGATGTCTGAGTTCCGCTCCCCGTGCTACTGATACTCGACTGCCATTGGCTCATCTGCATTCGAGGGGAGGGGCTTACCAATAGGTCAATTCTGGCCTGGGAAGCCATCTTGGGCATTCTGGGTTCTGCAGACTATAGAAAAAGATACTCCAATTCACTCACAGACCTCCCCGCTTCAGGGTTGTGATCCAAACTTCAGTCCAGAACAATGATACAGCCGCTATTTGCTCATTCCAAAGAAAGATGGCAGGCTCAGGCCCATCCTTGATCTCAAACACGTGAACCGCACCCTGACAAAGCGGCCATTCAGGATGTGGCCCGGTTGTTTAAAAAAGTTCCTCGCACAGGTTTACCCAGGGGACTGGTTCTTATCGATGGATCTGAAAGATGCTTATTTTCATGGCTAACATACAGTCCTCCCATTCTGACTTTTACAAAGTGTATGGACGTGGCCCTCTCTGAGACAGAAGGGAGTGCGCATCATCAACTACAGTGCCATGCAAAAGTTTTCCACATTTTGTCAAGTTACAACCACAAACAAAAATGTATTTTATGTGATAGACCAACACAAAGTGGCACATAATTGTGAATTGGAAGGAAAATGACAAAAAGATAAATAAAAACCCTCTTAGGTTTGTTAGAGAACATTAGTGAACAAACAGCATCATGAAGACTAAGGAACACACCAGACAGGTCAGGGATAAAGTTGTGGAGAAGTTTAAAGCAGGGTTAGGTTATAAAAAAAATATCCCAAGCCTTGAACATCTCACTGAGCACTGTACAATCCATCATCCGAAAATGGAAAGAGTATGGCACAACTGCAAACCTACCAAGACATGACCGTCCACTTAAACTGACAGGCCGGGCAAGGAGAGCATTAATCAGAGAAGCAGCCAAGAGGCCCATGGTAACTCTGGAGGAGCTGCAGAGATCCACAGCTCAGGTGGGAGAATCTGTCCACAAGACAACTATTAGTCGTGCACTCCACAAATCTGGCCTTTATGGAAGAGTGGCAAGAAGAAAGCCATTGTTGAAAGAAAGCCATAAGAAGTCCCGTTTGCAGTTTGCGACAAGCCATGTGGGAGACACAGCAAACATGTGGAAGAAGGTGATCTAATCAGATGAGCCCAAAATTGAACTTTTTGGCCTAAATGCAAAACGCTATGTGTGGCGGAAACCTAACACTGCACATCACCATGAACACACCATCCCCACCGTGAAACATGGTGGTGGCAGCATCATGTTGTGGGGATGCTTTTCTTCAGCGGGACAGGGAAGCTGGTCAGAGTTGATGGGAAGATGGATGGAGCCAAATACAGGGCAATCTTAGATGAAAACCTAAGATACAGCCAGAGCTACAATGGAATGGTTTAGATCAAATCATATTCATTTGTTAGAATTGCCCATTCGAAATCTAGACCTAAATCCAATTGAGAATCTGTGGCGAGACTTGAAAATTGCTGTTCACAGACACTCTCCATCCAATCTGACTGAGCTTCAGCTATTTTGCAAAGAAGAATGGGCAAAAATGTCACTCTCTAGATGTGCAAAGCTGGTCAAGACATACCCCAAAATACTTGCAGCTGTAACTGCAGCGAAAGGTGGTTCTACAAAGTATTGACTAAGGAGGACTGAATACAAACACACGCCACACTTTTCAGACATTTATTTGTAAAAAAAAAAAATTGAACATTTATAATTTTCCTTCCAATTCACAATTATGTGCCACTTTGTGTTGGTCTATCACATAAAATCCCAATAAAATAAATTTTTGTTTGTGGTTGTAACATGACAAAATGTGGAAAAGTTCAGTGGGTATGAATACTTTTGCAAGGCACTGTACCTCCTGTTATGGGCACAGTGCAACCTGCGCTCCTTGAAGGCAGTGCACGTGCCAGGCAGATTGAACCAGGGAGTGGATATGCTATCCCGGGGCAGTGTGTCTTCAGAGGAATGGAGACTCAACCCAAAAAATTGACTAAGGAGGACTTAATACAAACACACGCCACACTTTTCAGACATTTATTTGTAAAAAAAAAAAAATTGAACATTTATAATTTTCCTTCCAATTCACAATTATGTGCCACTTTGTGTTGGTCTATCACATAAAATCCCAATAAAATAAATTTTTGTTTGTGGTTGTAACATGACAAAATGTGGAAAAGTTCAGTGGGTATGAATACTTTTGCAAGGCACTGTACCTCCTGTTATGGGCACAGTGCAACCTGCGCTCCTTGAAGGCAGTGCACGTGCCAGGCAGATTGAACCAGGGAGTGGATATGCTATCCCGGGGCAGTGTGTCTTCAGAGGAATGGAGACTCAACCACCAAAGAGTTCAGATGATTTAGGAGGTCTTTAGGAAGGCAGAGGTTGACCTCTTTGCCTCAGTATACAACTCTCATTGCCCAACATTTTTTTGAAGGAACAAGACGCTAATTTCATCAATGCATTGGCAGAGGGAGTCAATGGGGCTGTAGTCATTTGGCAATAAGGCTAGGTAAATCTGGGTATCATCAGCATAGCTGTGATAGGCAATTTGGTTCTTTCTCATTATTTGACTTAGTGGGAGCATATACAGGCTAAACAAGAGCGGTACAAGAATTGAGCCTTGTATGTCCTTTCCCCGAATGCTCTGCTCCCACAGGTCATCAGATGAGTTAGGGAAATCAGATACTTAGTTCTTCTGGTGGCCCCATTCTGGCGGAACCAATCGTGGTTCCCTGAGTTGGTACAGCTGCTATTGTCAGCCCCTTGGCTGATTCCGCTGAAGAAGGACCTTCTCTCTCAGGTGAGTGGGACAATTTGGAACCCCCAACCAGAGTTGTGGAGCCTACATCTGTGGCCCAGGAGCCTTTGCAGCTCCCCACGAGGGTCGCCAACACTATCTCAGAGGCCAGAGCCCCATCTACTAGATGCCTCTATGCCCTCAAGTTGTCTGTATTCTCTGACTGGTGTGCAGTCCGGGATGAAGACCCATCATCTTGCGACATGTCATCCATCTTTTCCTTCTTACAGGAGCTGCTCGATAAGGGGCGCACCCTTTCTTTGCTCAAAGTATACGTGGGGGCCATAGTAGAGAATCCATGCTCTCATGGCTGGCCAGTCTATAAAAAAACTATAAAAAGTTTCTGCGGGGAGCCAGGAGACTGAATCTGCCTCGCCCTTATACAGTCCTGACCTGGGATCTATCCATGGTCCTCAGGGCCCTTCGAGGCCCTTCGTTTGAGCCACTTCAGTCGGCCAACTTGCGGCCCCTATAGCTTACGACAGCCCACCTGCTGGCTTTAGCATCAGTCAAGCGAGTGGGCGACCTGCAGACGCCCTTTCTGGGTGCTTCCTGCCTTCATTACCCTATTAGCTCTTCCCGCCTCGGAGGATGAACGGGCTGCTAATTTACTCTCCCCAGTCCAGGCCCTTAGGATATCTACAGAGCAGTATCGCCAATCAGAGCAGCTTTTTGTGTGCTTCTGAGGCTGCTCTAAAGGGCTGCCAGTTGTGAAGCAGCGATTATCCAGCTGGATAGTAGATGCCATAGCACTCCACTAGGGGAATGGCCTCCTCCTGGGCTTGGTCCACTTGGTCTCTATTGGAGATATCTGTGCGGAAACTGGCTGGTCTTCACTGTCTACCTTTGCTAGGTTTTATAACCTGGACATCCCTGCCCTTCAGATGTTGATCTTGTCAGCTTAATCATCCTGCAACCTGCTAGTGGTTGGGACTACTTTTGTCTGAGGACTCTGATCTCATGGCCTGGGCCTCGCTGATTCTGGGTGTACATCCTTGGTTCCCTGAGATAACGGCAACAAGCAAATGGAGTCCCACCCCCCCCAAGTGTGATTCACGATGCTCATTTTTGTTTTACAGTTTTATTACTTAAAAAAAAAGTTTAAAAGTTTTATAAGCCAAATGTGGCCTTAAGGCAACTCAAAATTGTTTGTGGTCATGTTGTGGACTCATTTTTAAAATTTAATTTAATTTCTTGAAATGAATCTCGCTGAAATAAAAACAGGAACACCATGCAAACATAAACTGCATTAGGATGTGATTTGATTACAGGATAAGCATTTGTAAGAGTTTCCCTTTCAGACGCAACATTTATGGTAGGAAAGAATTTACAGTGATCGGCAGTAGCGTCACTACATGTAGTGACGCTACTAGCTTAACTACATTTCTCAGTAGCGTGGTGGTAGCGTCAACAAAAGCTACATTTTTCAAAGCATTCTGAAGCTCAAGCTCAAATCGTAAATATAACAGCTAAGGATCACTGATCCTGGACCAGTAAAAGTGACGCCACCGCCACTAAACCTCGTAACTCCATTGGCTGTTCAAACTGTCAGTCAAACCTCATTATTCCTCCCGCCTCTCTTGTGAATGAAGTGTGGTGCGCAGTTTGGAGCATTTCAGATTGTTTGCAGTCTGACGGTAAATAAAGAACTGTTGATTGAATAAGTATAGCGTTTTCTTTACTGAAGAAACACTATATTTATAAAGGCTAATGTTTTTCTTTCTTTGAGGAGCGGAGAAGAGTGTCTTAGTCCAGCATTTGTTGTCGAGTCACAGCCAAATAGCTTGTGCGAAGAGCTGAATCTTTTGATATTTTGACCAAATAACAGACAAAACTGTGCGCCAACATAGTGACAGAAATCTGTATAACCTGCAAGTTCCTGAAAACCTAAACGCCATGCATGCACTGCCTTTGATGTGGCGGTAATGTCGGGAAAAACCATTCGCTGGTCAAAAACTTGAATTTGGTGAAATGTTAATAATATAATGATACATGCAACGAACGCAAATAAACATAGCCTATCTGTAGGCCTATACATTTATATGGTAACACTATACCATAAGATTTCATTAGTTAATTACTTGCTACATCGTTAGAAGAATGGCATCTACGCTAATATTAGTCTGTTTCTCTCTTATTCCGAGGTCACCGCTGCCACCAGATCCAGTCTGTATCCAGATCAAATGGTCACTGCAGTCACCCGGATCCAGTACATATTCAGACCAGATGGTGGATCAGCACCTAGAGAGGACCTCTACAGCCCTGAAAAACAGCGGAGACCAGGACAACTAGATGAGCCCCAGATACAGATCCCCTGTAAAGACCTTGTCTCAGACGACCACCGGGACAAGACCACAGGAACCAGATGATTCCTCTGCACAATGTGACTTTGCTAGCCTGAAATTGAACTGCTGGTTTTGTCTGGCCAGAGGAGAACTGGCCCCCGACTGAGCCTGGTTTCTCCCAAGGATTTTTCTCCATTCTGTCACCGATGGAGTTTTGGTTCCTTGCCGCTGTCGCCTCTGGCTTGCTTAGTTGGGGACACTTCATTTCCAGCGATATCGTTGACTTGATTGCAAATGATTCCAAAGATACTATTTAAACTGAACTGAGCTGGATGATGACATCACTGAATTCAATGATGAACTGCCTTTAACTGAAAAATGAGTGTTTACTATTGTCATTTTTGCATTATTGACACACTATTTTCCTAATTAATGCTGTTCAGTTGCTTTGACACAATCTGTATTGTTAAAAGCGCTATATAAATAAAGGTGACTTGACTTGACTTAATGTTAGCTAATGTATTAACTAACATGAGCAAACAATGAACAATACATTTATTACAGTATTAATCTTTGTTAATGTTATTTAATGAAAATACAGTCATACATTGGTAGTTTAAGTTTGTTCACTGAGCATTAACCAATGTTAACAAAAACAACTTTTGATTTTAATAATGCATTAGTATACAGTATATTGAAGTTAACATTAATAAATGCTGCAGAAGTATTGTTCATTCTTAGTTCATGTTAACTACACTAGTTAACTAATGTTAACTAATGAACCTTATTGTGAAGTGTTACCATTTATATAAATGTATCTGTATAGCCTGCAATAAAGCCACAATACCAACTACTAGGGATGTGCCGATATGAGTATCGGTACCGAATGGTTCACGGGCCAAATTCCAAATGGAAGTGAGCAGGCACGTGCGTGCCATTATGTAGTCATTTGGAATGCACTTAGCAAAGGGAGCGATGTAATTTCCTCATTATCTTCAGCTGGGATTTTCCCGTGACAACGCAGCACGTGTCTGTCAGCAGATGTTGCTGTTTTACTGTCATAAATGTCTTTTTATTGTTGTTAGCATAACTGTTGCAAATAAACATACATTTTATATTTTAAAAAGTTTTTAAAATATGCTATATAATATATGAAAACTAATGTATATAAAACTTTTAAAATATAAAATGTATATTTTTTTATGCCGGTGTACGTCAGTGGATCAGCGGAGCTGACGTGCACTTTCATTTGAAATTTGCCCAGTGAACCGTACGGTACGAATACGTGTACCTTTACACCCCTAGAAATTGCTAGTCATCCAGTTTTTTATATCAAGTATGCATTCCGTTAGTTCTGCAAATTTGTAGGTTTTATCAGGCCACGAAGAAATATAGAGCTGAGTATCATCAGCTAACACCATGTTTCTAGATGATATCTCCCAAGGGAAACATGTAAAGTGTAAAAAGCAATGGTCCTAGTACTGAGCCTTGTGGCACTCCATACTGTACTTGTGACGCATCACTACTGCAGAGATGACAAGTCAGTGTTGCCGTTTCATCTCTTAAACCGAGAACAAAGAAAGCACTCGACTAGTTTATCATTGAATTACTAAAATGTTATTGCAGCCTCCTTACTGTTTTACCCTGACACATTCATAATCATTAGGCTACTTCTGCCAGTGTGCCGTGGCAAGCTTTATGCGTGCACTTGAGCGCTTTATTAGGCTATGTAGGCAATAAAAGGCTCATTATTATTTAAATGGTTTATTTATAAATGTGCGATTAGTCGACTAATGGTTCAAATGAACGACTACTAGTCGACCAGACAAATCTTTAGTCAAGGGCAGCCCTAATTTTTCACCATATAGTGGATGGGTTGAAAAGTTTCAATGCAGCTTCAAAGGGCTCTACACGATCCCAGCCAAGGAATAATGGTCTTATCTAGTGAAATGATCAGTCATTTTCCAAACAAACAAACAAAATATGTACTTTTTAACCACAAATGCTCATCTTGCACTAGCTCTGCGATGCACGTCTTGGAGTGGGGACTTTGGAGTGAGCAGGGCACGTGCGTGCCATTATGTAGTCATTTGGAATGCACTTGGCAAAGGGAGCGATGTAATTTCCTCATTATCTTCAGCTGGGATTTTCCCGTGACAACGCAGCACGTGTCTGTCAGCAGATGTTGCTGTTTTACTGTCATAAATGTCTTTTTATTGTTGTTAGCATAACTGTTGCAAATAAACATACATTTTATATTTTTAAGTTTTAAAAATATGCTATATAATATATAAAAACTAATATATATAAAAACTTTTAAAAATATAAAATGTATTTTTTTTTTTATGCTGGTGTCCATCAACGAATCTGCTGACGGACACCGTGCTGCGTTGTCACGGTGCCAGCTGAAGATAATGAGGAAATTACGTCGCTCCCTTTGCCAAGTGAATTCCAAACGACTACATAATGGCACGCATGTGCCGTGCTCACTCCAAGTCCCCACTCCAAGGAGATAGGGATGATCACTTCCATTTGGAATTTGCCCCGTGAACCATTCGGTACCAATACTCGTATCGGCACATCCCTACCAACTACCAATAGGACGTTACTGGCCGACAGCAAAATGAAAATGAAATTTTTTGAAAATAGCTTAGATGTAGTGAATTACTTTTGCCATGTTGCTGTAGCTTAGCTTGCTACATTTCCCAGGGCTGTAGCTTTAGTGTAGTGAAGCGTCATTTAATGATGAGTAACTGTTAGCTTAGCTCACTACATTTTCCAAGTAGCTTGCCCAACACTGAGAATTTACATGAATCACTCAAAATTATTTACTATGGTATGTGGTAGTCAATTTACTGGTATTTGCGCCATTATTTACCGCCCAAAAAAGCATGTCTTAACCCATTTTGTGCTTGACATGGCTGCAATTGTTGCTGCCAGGAGGAAGCAGCAACAGAACAGAACAGAACAGACAGAGCTTGGTAGAAGGGAGAGAATTTTTTCCATTTGTATTAATTTATTTGGAATGCCAGAGGAAGACATTATCCAAACACATTGTTTACCATATATAAATAATGTGGCAACATTATTTTTAATTTGCTCTGCTTGTTTGGGACCTTATGCTCATTTGCACTGTTCTTGGTAGATTGCATTGGTCATTATGGAAATGAGATGTTACATCTGTGTTCTTTAACGTGCCATTGTCACACGCAGAACTTTCCACGTGCTTTTTTGGAATTGCGCTCTCATGCTCATTTTCCTTGTTTAGTAAATCTGGCCCATTCCATTGTCAGTAGATCACCCGCAGAACTTTCCACGTGCTTTTTTTGGAATTGCGCTCTCATGCTCATTTTCCTTTACTTTTTAGCTAAAACTTTTTAAGAAGTTTAAGTGAAATCTTGAAAAGACACAATCAGTGGCTAAATTAACGAAAAATAAAGCATCAGCAGGTGTTGACATTTCCCAACAGCACAGCAGTAATGACTTTATGAACTACTTTACTTCCAAGATTGAAACTATTAGAGATAAAATTGTAACCATGCAGACGTCAGCTACAGTAACGCATCAGATAGTGCGCTATAGATCCCCTGAGGAACAATTCCACTCATTCTCTACTATAGGAGAGGAAGAATTGTATAAACTTGTTAAATCATCTAAACCAACAACATGTATATGTATTCCATCTAAGCTACTAAAAGAGGTGCTTCCATAAGCCATAGATCCTCTTATGACTATAATTAATTCGTCATTGTCATTAGGATATGTCCCCAAAACCTTCAAACTGGCTGTTATTAAACCTCTCATCAAAAAACCACAACTTGACCCCAAAGAACTAGCATAACACCTGATGTACTTGCTACATCGTTAGAAGAATGGCATCTACGCTAATATTAGTCTGTATCTCTCTTATTCTGAGGTCACCGTAGCCACCAGATCCAGTCTGTATCCAGATCAGATGGTCACTGCAGCCACCCGGATCCAGTACATATCTAGTCCAGATGGTGGATCAGGACCTAGAGATGACCTCGACATCCCTGAATGTCCTGAATGTGGACAACTAGATGAGCCCCAGAGACAGATCCCCAGTGAGGACCTTGTCTCCTAGACGGCCACCGGGACAAGACCACAGGAACCAGTTGAGTCCTCTGCACAATGTGACTTTGCTGCAGCCTGAAATTGAACTGCTGGTTTCGTCTGGCCAGAGGAGAACTGGC
The DNA here is from genome assembly GCF_001515625.1 of Sinocyclocheilus rhinocerous. Classification (NCBI taxonomy): domain Eukaryota; kingdom Metazoa; phylum Chordata; class Actinopteri; order Cypriniformes; family Cyprinidae; genus Sinocyclocheilus; species Sinocyclocheilus rhinocerous. The sequence continues at coordinate 248,353 of NW_015637536.1, read as the reverse complement.
CCCCGACTGAGCCTGGTTTCTCCCAAGGTTTTTTCTCCATTCTGTCACCGATGGAGTTTTGGTTCCTCTGGCTTGCTTAGTTGGGGACACTTAATTTCCAGCGATATCGTTGACTTGATTGCAAAGATACTATTTAAACTGAACTGAGCTGGATGATGACATCACTGAATTCAATGAGGAACTGCCTTTAACTGAAAATTGAGTGTTTACTATTGTCCTTTTGCATTATTGACACAATATTTTCCTAATCAATGCTGTACAGTTGCTTTGACACAATCTGTATTGTTAAAAGCGCTATATAAATAAACAAAGCTGACAATCATCTGCTACAGTACAATCACTTTTGCGATGTGGCTTTGTGTTTGCCAAGGGCTATCTTTGGATCTGATGTTAGCTTGACAATAGCTTGTCAGTTCTTCAGAAGCTCAATGGTCACTGTTACATGAATCCAAAGACTGCTTCCAATATTTTCAAACAGGACGGAAGTTCTAGTGCTACGATTTCTAGTTTTTTTTAATGGCATTAACTCAGTGTGGAGTTGAGGCACTACAGGGTTGGATTTGACATGCAAATTTGCAGTGTTGACCAATAAGAAGTCACTTGAATTAGCAGTGAACTCTGACTGAGCAATGTCTGCTCAGACACTTGTTTATAATGGTACTGTTAAAGAATATAAAGTGCTGTGGAAAAAAAGAGGTGGAAATTCACAGTTCAAAGGTAAATGTGACAGCTAGTGATATACTACATTATTAGACACACTTACATTGACAATAACTGCCACTTTTGCGACTCCTCTTAGAATATTATACCAGATTCCTGTGAAGACATCATAAGGAACACAATTAGTTTATCAGGATTTTTAGGTAAACCTGTTAAAATACACCCAACAGATGATGTAAAACAATTATTAATTTTATGGAAAGATTTGCAGGAATATTACAACTGCAGATACATGAAACTCAATATATTCTAAATATTCCATGATTTTCTCAAACTGGAGGACAAGTTCAAAAGATTTTCAATGGAAGTGGACAGTGATGCTGATCACAGAGCTTAAACTATATGGAAGAAAAATAGACAAATGTCTTTGAAACAAAAAAGCATGTTGAATTGCACTAACTGAAAAAATAATGCATTAACAGTGCTTGCATTTTCTGGGTTTGCATTTTTAGGTTCTGAAATGTAACAGTTGTTTATTTAAGCTGTGAATATTTCAATTCAAATAATTTCGCACACATTTTCATAATTAAAAATGTAGTAATTCATATTCACCTTCCAGAATTCACTTTCAAAATAATCTGTTTAAAAAATACAATGTATAATATTTGACAGGCAATTTTCAGTCCGTTTTATTTCACTTTACAAATTCGCTTCCACAAATTCAGTGGTTCAAATTTGGCAAAAAAATAAATAAATAAAAAATTCATCATTGCACATCCGGGAACTGCAGTGTTAGCAGTAGAGTACAGATTAGGGGTGTAACGGTACATGTATTCGTCCCGTACCGTAACGGTTCGGTTCATGCAGTCAGATGATGAATACAGTCAGTGCGATCAATCCAGATTCAGGAACCGTCACAACAGGAAAGAGCAGAAGAAGAGATGATCTGCGCACCAACCCAAAACAAGAACAGAGAGTTCATGTTCAGATGGCATGCAAGAGCTCGAAGAACCGCCTGCTTGTTTTAAATCAGCAGTGTGGGTAAGTTTCGGTTGACCGGCTATAAATCTGAGCCGGTTTTTATTTTGGCTGATCTCTGTTCCAGAATTGCACACAAACTGCATTGAAATTAAAATGTAATTTGTGTGGAATTTTTATGAAGTCTGTAAAGAGGAGAAAATACTGTACCAGGCAGTCACGGTGCTCGAGGAAGACAAATATGTGGGGGGTTACATGAATGTATCTCTGAGAGGAACTGATCGTCTTCAGAAATGGGATTTTCTTTTCCTCTTACCTTCATATAATGCATATTAAAGTACTGTTGATAAGTGCAGCGCTGCTTTGTTTACAGCACTAACCAAGGAAACTCTATATCGCTGTTGTGCCATAGGCACCACCTGCTGTCAGAGAATACATTTGTGTTAAGTGTTTTCTTTTATGGGAAACGTACTGTATTCTGGTTTCATCTGCTTGCCTGTATATAGTTTGCATCATCAGTAAGGTGTATTCTGAGTTTGGTCTTTTAATAAGCTATCATGTTAGTCCACTGAACCGTATGAAGCGTTTTCCTTGTAACAGATTTCTGAGGGAAATCGCGTGAAACCTTGCGCGTTACTTTTATATTCTGAGTACATCTGCTTGCCTGTATAGTTTGCATCATCAGTAAGGTGAGATCTGAGGTCTTGTTTACATCACTGTATTAGTTCATTGAGGCATGCATGGTTGGGGAATCCTGGAGTGTGATGTCAGAGGGAAACCCCAGTATTACAACTCAGCTTCACACAAGCCATGATATAAAGTTAAAACTAAGCAACCGAAAACAATATGTCTTAGATGTAATGTTAATTCTGTATATAAGCGTTGGACAAAATAGCATTTTTTAGCATCAATATAGCATCAAAATAGCATCAGTTTTTGTGAATGAATGACTTGCTCTACCTGTTGCTTTGGACTCCATCAACGCCTGCTTGCGCCACCTGCTGGTGAGCGACTAACAGCAGATGCAGATCATGCATCGGTACTCTACTGCTATTCCTGCAGTTCCCGGATGTGCAATGCTGAATTTTCTGCTGAATTTGAACCACTGAAATTGTGGAAGCGAATTTGTAAAGTGAAATAAAA
>NW_015637536.1:244179-245386 GCF_001515625.1 Sinocyclocheilus rhinocerous | reverse complement strand
AGTGTTTGAGGTTAAGTGGATCGCTCCAGTAATGCCTCATGTGCTTCGCACATGCTGGGAGGATGGGAAAGAGTTGTTTCCTCGGGCCGGGAGGGGGACCCAGCAGTTTCCCGTCATAAATGTCCTTTTCCTGGTCGGTGGCGCTCTGTGGATCCGGCCGCTCGCGATGAGCTGTTCCCAGGAGGAGCGGCAGATTAAGAGAGCGTCATATCGGCAAAAAAATCCGTGGCGGGCAGCCGTGGAAGGGGAACAGGTGAGATAATGCAAGAGCATTGGCAGCTCAAGACGCAAAACACAGCTAACCTTGGCTGAACAGAAGACTGTCACGTCTGGCGGAGGCTGATCTAGTGATATTTCCTCTTAAAGACACGTAAGTGAACAGTGAACAATCCAGCTGAACTGTGTTAGTACAGAGATCGTGAGAAGCGAATGTCAACTGGAGAACAGCAGTGCATGCAGGCTTTATATGCTCTCAGGTAAGGGGGTGGGCCTTACCGAGCACTGGCTGCGTGCTTCTGTCTGTCTAGCCAGACTTGGTGCAATTGGATGCTTCTGCAGAGGGCAGGTACGGATGCCCTTCCCATAGGTGGATATCGAACACGAGATGATGCAAGATAACTAACTTTACCGCTCTTGGTTTTCTATGGGAGAAAAAGGTTTAGTGGTCTAATAATCTTTGTGGTTTGTGTTAATATTCTGGACTCATATGCTTATCTGTACATAGTATATTTTATTAATTAGACACCAAATTTGGTCATTTATTATGAGGCAATAAACCACGTTAAGTGTTTTCTTTATGTGAAATGTTTAACGTGCAGTATTCTGGTTTCATCTGCTTGCCTGTATATAGTTTGCATCATCAGTAAGGTGTATTCTGAGTTTGGTCTTTTAATAAGCTATCATGTTAGTCCACTGAACCGTATGAAGCGTTTTCCTTTTCTGAGGGATCTGAGGGAAATCGCGTGAAACCTTGCGCGTTACTTTTATATTCTGAGTACATCTGCTTGTTTGCATCATTTGCATCATCAGTAAGGTGTATACTGAGATCTGAGGTCTTGTTTACGTCACTATATTAGTTCATTGAGGCGCGTTAAGCGTTGTTGGGGAATCCTGGAGTGTGACGTCAGAGGGAAACCCCAGTATTACAACTCAGCGTCACACAAGCCATGATATAAAGTTAAGGAAACTAAGCAACCGAAAGCAATAT
>NW_015637536.1:220319-244062 GCF_001515625.1 Sinocyclocheilus rhinocerous | reverse complement strand
GCTTGCGCCACCTGCTGGTGAGCGACTAACAGCAGATGCAGATCATGCATCGGTACTCTACTGCTATTCCTGCAGTTCCCGGATGTGCAATGCTGAATTTTCTGCTGAATTTGAACCACTGAAATTGTGGAAGCGAATTTGTAAAGTGAAATAAAATGGACTAAAAATTGCCTGTCGAATATTATACATCGTATTTTTAAACAGATTGAATATTTCGGAAGTGAACTCTGGAAGGAGAATATGAATTATTGAATTTTTAATTATGAAAATGTGAAATGTTTTGAATTGAAATATTCACAGGTTAAATAAACAACTATGTTAAATTTCAGCCCCTAAAAATGCAAACCCTGAAAATGGAAGGCATGAAAATGCAAGCACTGTTAATGCAATGCATTATTTTTTCAGTTAGTGCAATTCAACATGCTTTTTTGTTTCAAAGACTTTTTGCCTTTATGGAATTTTCTTCCATAAAACTAAGGCAGGAATATTTATTTGAGTTTTATTATATGATGTACTAACTGTGAGAAGTGAAGCTGACAGTGTAAATACGGACCTATGTCTTTGCCTCTGGCTGCATCTGGTCTTCTGAGTTCTGCCACAAACTTCTTGGCATCAAGACGGATTTCAATGATGTTGTTCAGGAGGGCAAACAGAGGCGCCAGTGGGAAAGATGCCACAAAGAGAGTCACAAAGCCAAACTGGATTACTGCAGGAATGGAAGCACAATAATTAATTAATAATTAATGAATTAATTTGGCAAAACAAGACTACCTGTCTACCTTCTTTGTAAGGAGTAAAACATCTGAAAATTGTTTAGTAAAAAAAAGACTAGCCTACATTTTCTTTGTTGGCCATTGGTTGTGACTGGTTTGGACTTTGGCATATTTGTTGTCAATTTACAATTGTCCAGATTTGGTAAAGACGTTATGTTATTATATTATAGCTGTAGTTAATAGTTCAAGAGTTGGTTTCACAATTTATCAAAGTACACAGTAAAAAAGTTGGAACCTGAATTTTTAAGAATTTCCCCCTACTTCTCTGCTTCATTAATACTTAAAAATGGCTTCATCCATGTTTTTTGATGGGTACAAACAATTTTAATAAAAGAGTCACCCACGATATTAATAATAAAAATAATAATGTTGAAATATGCTAAGGTCCTGAAACAGATTACATGTAAGTAAATGGCTTTTGAACCAATCAAATACAAATTTTAAACTCAGTGAATAAAACTGTACCAATGAAATATATATGAAGACAAGTAATGAACAATTTATCCATTATGATGATTTTGTTTGGTTTATGAGTGTGTAAAAACACTCACTCATCTCCATGTATTCGGGCGTGAGGCCAGCAAAGGGCTCCAGGAAATGATCCGTCTCATAACGCTGTAACTTCTTCTCATATTCCTCTTCCTGGAAAGAGCCTCTCTTGGATTTAATGTATCTGATCAGCTTCTTCAGTTTACTGCAGTAAAGCAAATACGACTCAAAGCACGCAAACACAATACGCTTTCAACGTGTCGCTTGTGATCGCTCAAACAGTGGTGTGTGTGTGGGTCAGCGTGACACTCACGGGACGCCGATCTCAAACAGGTTGTTCTGGATGAGCTGTTTGCCGAGCATTGTGATGCTGAGCTGAATGCAGAGCTCCATGAGACAGCCGCCGTGAGCGCACTGAGCAAACACATCAAACCATCACGTCAGCTGCTGCAATCAATCCCTTCATCAGAGAACTCATGTGTTTCTGTTTTCATACCTCCTCCATCCGATAGGACTCAAACACATAGAGATAGCTTCCCGGACGCCCCCCGAGTCTGAATGGGAACACAGTTAGTCATTCATGTTTAGTGTGAACTTGACAGTACTTTCATTAATTCATCAATTATGAATGTAAATGAACAGACAAAAGCACATGGAGCTTTCCTCTAAGGTTGTGTGAGATAAAACTGGTCTGGATATGTATTACCCACCTGCCTCTAAAAAATGCAATGTATATGATGGGAGTGAACGCATTCACGAACTTGAGGATGAACGTTTTGAAGATCAGCCTTTCTTCAAAGCTCTTGTCCGTTTTAGGAACCTCTGAGGAGACAACCATAACACAAATGCTTGATATTCACACGTTATATTTTACACATGACTGAAAGAAGTAAACGTCAAAGATCAACAGCACTAAGTCAGTCTGAATGTCATCATATATCAATGATCAATATCAAATCAATGATGAGCATAGCTCTACTAAACACAACAACTGACCGAGAACAGTGAGCCAACGTGCGACGGCGCCGTACACTTCATCCAGAATGAGAATAACCACCAGGTTTATGATGGCCGCTGTGGTTTTAACCGTCAGTCTGACATTGGAGCGGGTCATGGGGTTTGAGCTCATAGCCAGAGCGGCTTTGGTTGAGATCCGGTATAAAATCACACCAAATACAATAGCAAACGTCACACCGATCTGTAAAATAGCGAGGGATGCACTTAATTTGGCTGACAGGTCTTTGAACTGAAAGTACAACCAGATAAACACCAATAAGACAGCCGTGAAAAACAAGATGAAATATTTAAAAAGATATGCCTTTAAATGAAGCCATGATATGATGAAGATATAAGTATAGGAACTTAATTGACTTTAAATTTAGTTTGGAAAGTTTTAAAAAGCTGAAGAACACATTTATTTGAAGAAAAAAGTCAGATTAATTACTGAAGGCATTGTTCATTTATTGAATAGGTTATGTTCTCAGCTAAGTCCCACAGGCAGAATATAAAAGTGACTATGAATCATTCAGTGCATTATCGCCAGAGCGGCTTTGGTTGAGATCCGGTATAAAATCACACCAAATACAATAGCAAACGTCACACCGATCTGTAAAATAGCGAGGGATGCACTTAATTTGGCTGACAGGTCTTTGAACTGAAAGTACAACCAGATAAACACCAATAAGACAGCCGTGAAAAACAAGATGAAATATTTAAAAAGATATGCCTTTAAATGAAGCCATGATATGATGAAGATATAAGTATAGGAACTTAATTGGCTTTAAATTTAGTTTGGAAAGTTTTAAAAAGCTGAAGAACACATTTATTTGAAGAAAAAAGTCAGATTAATTCTGAAGGCATTGTTCATTTATTGAATAGGTTATGTTCTCAGCTAAGTCCCACAGGCAGAATATAAAAGCGACTATGAATCATTCAGTGCATTATCAACACAGGTCACATTGCTTTGTTAATTTAAATGGAAATCTTCTGCTATTGTATCAAAAGTTTCAATAACATAAAAATAAAAGTTTTTTAATGGAAACACTGGCAGATTAATCTTTGTATGTATGATGTATGATAAAGGTACAGTAGATAAAAGGTATGTAAACCTGTAATATATAGTAACATGTGGACAAGAGGCTTCCTGTAGCTGCCGATCAGATTATTGTTGTTGTTGAGTAGCTGGAGGCGTTTTGGCAGTCTCCTCAGTACTAAACTATTTCTGTTCGTGTGTATTTTTAGGATGTCCCAAAAGCTTCAGTATTTGACCGTAAGGTCGTGATTCTGGGCCAGTGTTTGAACAGAGGATGCCTGGACATTCTGCTAAAGAACTTTCTGACTGCTTGACGGATCAAAGAACAAGCAAACTTATCTGGAATCTGGATCACCTTAGAAACATTAATGGATGTTGGATTCAATAACATTAATGGATAATGGACTCAAGAATAAACAGCAATATAGAAAAATAAAGATTCAGGTTTCAGTGGGCAACAAGAATTTAACACTTGGTTGCATGCATTTAAATGACAAATGAAACATATGAAAAAAAAACACCAATACTGAAATTTACTGAAAACCTAATAATAATGATACCAGCATTACCAACATTTGGTACCTGATGCTTCCAAACACTCCTGTGCATAATTGTGTTTGCACAAAGGTTTCAACGTACACCGTGAGTTTGCACTGAACTGAAATGACTGCCAGGGGTCAGTCAGGAGTGAAAACAGTATTTAAATGTGGTATTGCATCTGAAATGGCAATGATTTACAGTGTTTTGTCAAAAAAGATCTGTTCGTTAAGTCAGGGAGTGTACGTGCAGAGTTATAGAACTGCCACTTATTTTATTACATGTAAAATGTTGCATTGTTCTTAATTTGATTACTTTTCACTTAAACTAAAACAAATTTTTAATGGAATGCTGCAGTGTTTATTATTGATGATTTATCCATGCATATCATATTTTTTTTTAATTCATGTGCTCTCATAATCTTTAATCAAAACAGTTTCCCATCCACCCAGTGGGCACCTTGATATCAATTCGACGTCAAATGTTAGACAAGACTTGATCAAGATGCTGTAACATCATTTTAAATTCAGTTTGGACGGCAATTTCTCCCAGTGGTAATTGGGTGAAAATAGGAAGTTAATCCCACGCTGAAGTTGGTTTAATGTATCACAGCCAGAGAAAACCACAATGATCCAGTGATCCAATCAATTCCCAGTGGACAAAATCACATCCTGTCCTACTTTTTTCTCGTTTAAGAAGCCATTTCACTCAGATATACTTAAAAATACCAATTTTCATTTCATGCCAACAATGTTTACACTTTGAAGAATAGATGCTAATCTTTTCTTATAATTGTCATTATTATTAATTATTATAATTATACTTTTTACTTTAATTTCTATACTGAATTTTAATTTTCGAATAGTTAAAACAGTTAAATAACTGAATAGGTCCAATAATTTTGCTACCAAGAACCGTAAACTTTTACTGCTGTTGGTACTGACTACTCAAATTTTGGTATTACGACAGCACTAGTGCAGAGAGTAATATTGTGAGATATTATTACAATTTAAAATAGCTGTATTCTATGTGAATATACTGTAAAATGTCATTTATTCCCGATGATCATTACTCCAGTCTTCAGTGTCACATGATCTTTTAGAAATCATTCTAATATGCTGATTTGCTGCTCAAGAAACATTTATGCTGCTTAATATTTTTGTGGAAACACAATTTTTACTGTCACTTTTGATCAATTTGATGCTTCCTTGCTGAATAAAAGTTTTGAACGGTAATATATATAGACCACATGTACCCTTTTAAGCATGGTGCCCACTACAGTAGACAGATGTATTTTTGGTGAACAGCAACAAACCCATTAATAATACCTGATGTTTTTTTTATATATATATTATTCTTTTGAAAAGTATATTTTTACCTGTCTGAATCTCCTGGAATAAAAGACAGAGGTAGATATTCCAGAGGTAGCTGATGCTTCACCACTTTCCTCAGCCATGTTGAATTTATGTTGTCATAGATAAAGAAAACAATGACATATACAGAGGACAGTCATATAAAATGATGGGTAAGGGTCAAAGGTCATCACCCATGGTGGTTTGGATGGTTAAAATGGATTTTAAAGATCTGTCCACTCTAGTTGAAACCATGCATCAGAGGGTTACGTGAAATCATGATGTCTGCATGTGCCAAATGTATTTATGCAAACATATTCATATTCAAACCCAGTGGGCAATTGATGTTGAAAAGACATCAAACTGATGTCAAATAACAGGTCAAATATGCAAATCAAACTGACATCAAAATCTTGACATGACGTTGATTTGGTGTAAATTAAATGCCAAACATATTGGCCTACATATACATTAAACCAACTTCAGCGTGGGATTAACTTCCTATTTTCATCCAATTACCACTGGGAGAAATTGTTGCCCAAACTGAATTTAAAATGATGTTACAGCATCTTGATCAAGTCTTGACTTATATTTGACATCAAATTGATATCAAGGTGCCCACTGGGCATGCTCATATATGGATTGAATATGAATATATATGAGATAATTTACATAATGTTTTAATTTGTTAGCGTTAGTTAACTACATTAGTTAACATGAACTAACAATTAACAATGCTTTTATAGCATTTATTCATAGTTAATGCTGATTACAGCATTTACATTTTTTTAAATCAAATGTTGTATCTGTTAACATTAGTTGATGCACTGTGAAGTGTGAACTAACATGAACAACGTAATTATAGCTATAAAACTAACATAACGATTAAGAAATGCTGTAAAAATAAGTTCCTCATTGTTAGTTTATATTAGCTAATGCATTAACTAATGTTAACAAATAAGACTTTATGGTAATGTGTTGTCAGATGTATGAATTCATATGCTGGCGTAAGACAGCCTTACCATTAAAAGCATCATGATGAGGTTTGTCATATATGCAGGAAATCTGTCTCTACATGTCAGCTTTTCTTTCTCTGGCTAAAGAATGAGAAAAAAAAAGTGCAAAACACATCAGGGATGACAGAGGAGTATTTTTTGTGTTGGCAAGGTCAGGAAACTTTTAATTTTAGTAAGTCTATGGTTACAAATATTTCAGCAAATCTATAACAATTCAATTAAATTGAAATTAAAATTAAACTGAAACAATAAAAGCCCTATAAAATATTGTAGTTTATTTTGACAGCTCATGAAAAATGGGGGCAAAAACAAAAGTGTTGCGTTTATAATTTTGTTCAGTGTATATTGTTTCAAAGCAGCTTCAAAGAAATATAGTAAACAGCATAATATTTATAGCAAAAACAATATATGCAGTGTCACCTTCTGTGATTTATGGTCTTTCTTCAGTGATTTCTGCATGACTCTGAATTCATATTCGGCTCGCGGGTGATCCTGACAAAAACAATTGACAATCTATAATGACAAAACTGACACAAGAACAGAGCAAAAGAAAGAAAGAAAGAAAAAGAAAGGGAGTGAGGGAGGAAGGAAGGAAAGAAGAAAGCAAGATGTTTTTTTTCTTTTTCAGGTGAGTGTTTCTAAGACGTTTCAGCACATGCTAGAGTTCCTGTGAAAGACTTGAGAGGAGAGTTTGGAATAGTGGATGAAAAGACAGCTGGGAATGCTGGTCAGAGATCAGAGCTGATGAAAAGAGTCTGAATATGTTCAAACCTTCAGTGCTTCCTACACACACCAGGGGAAGAAGAGGATGACAGCATTAAATGACAGACTAGTGAGATGACTTCCAGTGATGATGTGTCATGTGTTAATGTGAGAGTGTCATGTGATCAGACCTCCTCGTCCTCAAACCCTGTGAGATCCCACTCGTAGTTGAGACGCATCTGCCGCCGCTTCCAATGCTCCATGAAGAATGCCGCTGAAACACACAAGACTGCATTAATAACACTGACAGGAGGAAATTAACTCCATTACACTTCTGACCCACACCTGAGAAACCATTAGGAGGAAAGGTGCTAAATGTAGCAGAATGTGATCAAATATTAACATTTTAATTATAAAGATGATTAATAATCGCGTGTAAATGATGGGAGCAGCTAAATCAGTCTATGTGTGCAGCAGACTTTCACATATTGGCTGAATTCATGGATGAGAATTGAAATAAAAGTCATGATGGCACTCAGAATGGGAGGTTTGTTTTCCTGCTGTGTTTTTCATCCATTCAAGGGACCAAAAGCAGAACAAATGAAGATTTCTGGCCACGGCTCTTTAAAGGTACAGGGGTGTAGCTTTAAGACACCTACAAAAACCTACAATGCTTTACAATGCGTCTTTGCATTTATACTTGTAAAAGAGCAGCAGCTGTCATACGTCTCTTGCAAACAGATGGAAACACAGTAAATCTTGTGTGTGAACTTCTGCCCCCCAAACAGAGCCAAAGTCAGTGACTTCCTGTCCAAATCCCTCAGCAGACGACACAGAACAGAACTGAGAAACGTTACGGAAACCAGTTTAAATGGAGTCACACAGACACACAGGAAACAGCCAAACAGATGATAAAAACGACAAGATGGAGAGATGTTTAGTTTAGGACAGAGAGAACGAAGAGATATAGAGACGGCGCACTGGAAGAATAATGCCTTGAAAGAAAGACTCGGCTCTCGATTCTCAAACTAACACAAAATTCAAATTCACTAAATAGTGGCTGCACAGTATTCAGCCAAAAAATTGCTACTCTACATAATTAAGCTAATTACACCTGTAATGCAACATACTCAGCTGACTCTAGAACACAGAAAATGAATGACATGATGAATTTAAAACACTGACTCTTTTAAACAGTAGCTAATATTCACTATACAGCGGTTCTTGAATTTGCGAATATTATGTCTTTAACTACTATTTACACGAAAATTTGGTGCCACTTCATTTTACAGTAACATTGTTATGTATGTTAGATGTACTTAATAATGGCAAATTATACATAATCACAAACAGCTGACCCTAAACCAAGTCCTGTAGTAAGTCCGTGTTGTTAATTAATATTACTCATTACCTATGTGTGTAATTATACTGTAAGACACTGTAAACCTGTACATAAAATGAAGTGTAATCTAATATTTTGGTACAGCATACACAGCTTACACTGCTGCTGAATCTCAACCCCAAACCTATCAGTACACCTATAGCTAACACAAATCTGCCAAGGGTTTGGAGAACAGCATGTATGTACACAAGAAATATTTAACTACATATGCATTTAACACCTGATCTTCAGTCCACTTTCAGTATTGAGTGTGTGCTGTCGTCTAATTTGCCAAATGAGTTGAGGAAACCGTGTGCTTAAAAATGCAGACAGCCCAAACATATACACAACGCTATGAGCAGCTGCTGCACAGATCGAGGAGCTGAAATGAGATCTCGTGATGTTGGCAGGGATGATCTCACCCCACAGTGCCATGAAGATAGAGAAGAAGACCGTTGCAGGGTTATCAAACAGATGACTGGCCCGGGCCGTCCCACACGCTATGCTCAGGTTCCAGTAACTGCACACACGGTCACACAGAGGACACATGGTGATGTTCTTCCGCTGGTCACAGATCTCCATACTGCCAAACACAAGCAGTGTGTGTGTAACTATACACATAACTACCACATTTGGCATGAACGAAGCACCCAAACTGATTAAGAGATTAATTTATGGTAAATTTACAACCCTGTAACATCTGTGGAGGTTTTTTTTTATAACATACTTTAATGAATTTTTATTTAATTCTTTTAATTTTCTAAAGGTTAAGTAACTCTTCTCACTGACCATCTAAAAAGAAGTCAGTTTCAAGCCTTATTTTGTGCCATTTCATGGAAAGTGTCAACTAACATTAGTTTCTTCTGCACTCACATTATAAAGCATCATTTTACTGTCAGTGAAACTAAAATTAAACCATTTTCATGCTTTCATTAGAGTAGATAATGATCATTATTCTTATTAGTTCTACCCCAAAATTCATCCCCAAAAATGAGTTGTAGTTCTGTATAAAAACTGCAGAGACAGCTCCAACAGGCCCTTTTCAGACTGTCACAATATCCTGACAGTGACAAACTCCAGAGGGACTTTCAGACAGATGTTTGGTTTTATATGCTCGTTCTCAAAGTATGAACTTCCTCTTTAAAAGGGTTTAAGGGTTTATACTCAGAATGGGGGGCTTGTTCTTTATTACCCAACAGTATTTTTTGCCGTCTCAAAGAAAACTGTTATACAACTGTAGACGTGAGACATGAGTTAATAGTATTTTCAGTGACTAAAATAGACCTTGTCAAAGATGCTTTGAGGAACTACACTCTAAAATTGTATTGGGTCATTTTATTAGGGTATTTTCACAATGTTGGGTAGTTTTGTGTAACCCACTGCTGGGTTAAGTTTCACTCACAGTAGAAATGGTGCACCACCTCACAAACTACCCAGCCCACTGGGTTCTGGTAACTGCTGGTTTGCTAAACTCGATAAAAGTGGATCTGTTTGTCAATGGTCATTTTGTCTCCTGTCCAAACTAAATAAAGTAACCATTTTGCTTCTGAAATCTAACATTTGTCATTTTCTGTTTGAGAGTAATTACACTTTTTATGATCACAATTATAACACAGCTTTCTTTTAGTGTTGATAATATTAAATGCATATGCGATTGTTTCTTGTACTTTAAATTGTACCTAAACGTTTTGTTTTGTGTCCACTGACCTCGGAATGTCGTCATCAACAGTAACACATCCATAGAGGAACACAATGACCCCTACTAAGGAAGCAGGGATCAGCATCTGGGTGTAAACGCCAAGCCAAGCAAAGTATAGACCGATCTTCTCTCCGAAGTACTTCCTGTAAGATAAGTGAGAGATGTTACTAATGAACCTACAACACTGAAACATCAGAGAGTTTGAGATTTACCTGATTAAACCAATGGGCTGGTACTTATAAAAGACACTGTAGCTGGCCCACTCTTCATACAAGAGCTGAAATAAATGCAACAACATGATGAAACACCTCATTCATCAGCACTCATCTTCACCTCCAGACTGAAGCTATTCTCTGTGCTACTCTCAAACAACGCTGCTGTCTTTTCAGCTGCACACATTCAGTGCTTTCATAGTTTTTGCTGTGTGCATCAGGTCATTGGCCTGATGGGAAATAACATTTTCCCTGAGCTATGAACTGTGACGGCAGCTCACTCAATATCCTCAGCAGGTCAAAGTTGGCCTAATATAGATAGTGGTTTCCAATCCTGGTCCTGGGAAGCAGCACATGTTGTTTGTCTTCATCATTAACCACACCTGATTCAGACCGTCAGCTCATTAGGAAAAAGCTTCATGAACTGAAGCAAGCATTGGTCTTGATGGCAACCTGCCACTATGCTGTTATCTGTGCTGCATTTGATTTTGGCCAGTGAGATCAGCATTAGTTCTAGACCACAAATGGTTTGGGGTTTTGTCACAGGCATGACATTAAGTTAACATTTTTTTCTGAACTAGCTTCATTAAACCATGCTAGTAGCTGTGGGCTTCTCTCCGTTACTATGGTGTCATCGTTGTTCACTTCTTATCCAGTTGCTTAATAGCAGAAACCATCTGATACTGTTTCAAGTCTCAATTTTTTTTTTTTTTTTTGGCAAATTCTCATTCACACAGAAGACACTTCACAGAGGTATAGACAGAACAATAACTTACCTTTCTGTCATTTGGCTCAGCGTTTTCCCCACCAACATCACCCTGTAAGGAAAGAAAAGAGCCCATCATATATTGTGAAAAATTCTAACGCTAATAAAAAATTGTATTAATCAAACAAGAAGTTGGACAACTGCTCTGTATTTACAACTAGATAAGTCACTAAAACAATGCAACAATGTTGATCAGTTCTGATAGCTTCAGATCCATAGACAGAGTTCAACAGCAGTATAGTGATGGATACTTACATCATGTAATGGATAGGCAGCCAAATAAACACCACTCCCAAGCAGACTAGTTATTCCTGAACAACGTGTGAAAATGATATGCTGGATTATTCCTTCAAGTACAGTTTTGCTGTCAATGATGCAAATTAATTGGGCATAAATTTTAATATTAAAGGGTATGGAACACAGTTTCTAGCAAAGTTAAAGGGGTTCTATTTATTTTCAAAAACTCAAAAAATAAAATTTCAAATGAAATTTCAATTGTATAGACAAAGCAATAGCCTACCCATGCTAAATTTAGCTTTTGTGCACTTGGTTCGCTTCAAAACTTCAAATACCTAGAATAATACATATAATAAAACTTTGAATTCATGTAATAGTCAAAATATTCAAATTATATAATATGGCATTAATACTGTACATTTGACAAATACTTTATACTTACTAATGAACTTCTTGTTTTACTGTCAAAAAAGGAATCTTTGTCAGACAAATCAAACCTGTAACGACGAAAGTTCACAAGTACATTTTTCAATAAATTTTTGCATACGTCCAATGTTTCAATAGGTTCCTACAATTAAGGCCCACTCACACAAATCATATGTGAAAAAGTCATTCTAAATACCTGAACAAAAGTGAAATACACTTTGGCCATTAACTTGCTGGAACCATTGCTAAAATGTAACTATTTGAAATCTGTAATGAAAACATACCAAGTGGTGACTTCAAAACTGAGGTATGTACTGAACTATCATTTTTGTGTACTGTTACACACCTAATATATATCATTTCAGTGCCCCCCTCATTTTAAGATGAAACTGAAGTATATTTTTTTGGAATTTCTTAATTTGCATGAAGGGGTCCAAAGGGATGCGCTGTTCAATTTTAAAATCATGTATTGAAAATAGCACTCAGTGTGAATAGGCCTTTATGTTTTTGAAAGTTGAGTATAATGAAATCGTAACATTGATTCAGCCATGTGAAGGTCCCAAATCACCTGAATGTCTAACAGTACATGTAACAGACATTTAGATTTGTTTCATGCTTGAGAATGGATGTTGTTGTGAAGCTGACACTAACAGATGCTGCTTTTCCCTGGAGAACGGGTACGAGAGGTGCTTCACTTTCTGTGTCCTGTTCTCTTCTAAGTTTGGATGAAGAGGATCTGTTAGTTTGCTGATGAACACGTTGATCTTTTCCATTACGCCAGTGCTGTGCTTCACTTCATACACCTAAAGTAAGAGCACAGCATCACATTTACTCATCACACCTCTGCTTCACACACAGCAGCCGTGTATGTTCCTCTGGACTGTTAGACGAACATTACTTTTTTGGTAGGCATCTTCAGTTTCATGAATTCAGCCTCTCGACAGAGAATGCTCCATGGAGCATGAATCTTCACAAAGCCCATACCGGGAGTCTTGGTCTGAAAATACAGAAAAGATGTTAAAGTAAACACATCGGTGTACTGGATTTCATTATGTTGTCAAGCAGGTAGAATCTCTATTTAGCACAATGTGCCTGGGACCGAAGGAATTTGTTTCTGCAACTTTCACACACCCCTTTGAGGAGACAGTCACAGTGCCTATACTTCACTGTTAGAGCATTGAACAAGCAACACCACGCTCATCCCTGCAAATACAGGGACAGTCATTCTGAAATTTGGAAACATGACATTAATTCCATTCATGCTGGAGCTTTCGATTTTGGAGCTCACCGTTTCATAATGCAGTACAGAGCAGTGTGTGCAGCACTAGTCAGAATCTCCAGTGTCAGGGTTTTTTTTTTTTTTTTGTAAACTAATTAATTATATAACACTATATTACCAGTGCACCACAAATCTGCAAATAATCTGCTTCTAAGCATTTATTTATCATTCAAACTGATGGAAACTGATAAAATAATTAGACTTAAAAGATTTCTTATCCTTTGTATTTAGCAAATATACAGAGCAGTGTGTGCAGCACTAGTCAGAATCTCCAGTGTCAGGGTTTTTTTTTTTTTTTTTTGTAAACTAATTAATTATATAACACTATATTACCAGTGCACCACAAATCTGCAAATAATCTGCTTCTAAGCATTTATTTATCATTCAAACTGATGGAAACTGATAAAATAATTAGACTTAAAAGATTTCTTATCCTTTGTATAACATTAGCAAATACAGCCTTTGTGTTTCAGTTAAAATGACGAATAGTTTCCGCCAGTATGTGGAGTGTGACGTGATTCGTGACGTGGTTCCTGATGTTGAAGGTGATCCCGCGGACCGGGCAGAGCATGCGCATGGGCTACTGGTTGTTGTGGTCTTCTGTCACCATTAAAAGGCTTGACTAAACTGTTCTCTCGTGTTGGCGATTCATTGCATCTCATCTACACACTGGCGTGTAGGCAGCATTGTGGATTATCTCAGCTGATGAAACTCAAGACGTAAGCCATGGCAAATACACACAGAGCACCGAAGCAATGGTCTCTCACAAAAGTTGAGACTATGAATTCATTTGAGAACTGGCGTCAGAACCTTGTCTACATGTTATCTTTGGACACTGAGTTCGCTCCCTTTCTAGTTGAAGGCGCGCGCTGGGAAAAGAAGTCGAGGGCTTCACCATTCAGAGGTTTTACCAATGATGACGACGATGTTCCCGTCAATGGCGCACGCGCCAACAAAAGGTCAGCATGACTGAGCTTATGCTGGCGCAGATCGCTAACTACTGCCCAGTTATTTCCCGAAATACTATTGTTAAGAACTCTACCTGCATTGACCACATATGACAGACTATCAGACTACATTATGGATTCCAGTCAACTGGTGCACATTTCATTGACTTTGCTGCTATTAAACTTGAGTCTAATGAAGGACCAGAGGATTTGTACCAGAGATGAATGGCTTTTGACGAGTATAATTTACTACGCAGAGACTCTGGCATTACTCACGGAGGTGAAGTCATTGTAGAGGATGAGTAGCTCTCCCCCACAATAGAAAACGTCATTGTCCTTACTTGGCTTCGTCTTATACACAGCGATTTGCCAAAGCTTGTAAAGCAGAGATATGGCACGGAGCTGCGGTCACGCACTCTTTCATCCATCAAACCAGAGATATCTCAGGCCCTGTGTTCGCTACTGGATGAGCTACAGTCATCAGAGGATGCCAGAGCCGGACTCACAGACCGGACAATCACTTCCTCAGTAAGTGCCCTTTTCTGCCTTTCATCGCTAGGTGTGGCAAGTTGCTGGGTGGGTCTGGAGTCAGGGTACTATTCACGCTAGTTCGCACTGCATTGCAACATTGGCTTCGTGTACCCCCCTGCGACTGTTAGTGGCCTACAGTTCTAGCACATGTTCTTAAGGGTTGTGCGTCGATCCTTGCCCCCTTCGACAACATGGTGGTGAGTCGACGGCTGCGATTGTGTGGTCAGATGAGCTCCTCCAGTGTTTTCACAGGGCTCAAAAGGCGTTATCCACTAGTTGTGCTGTGATGATACCGCGACCTGGTGATCAGCTTTGGATCGTCACTGATGGTGCTCTCAGGGATCCAGGGCTGGGGGCAACAATGTATGTTACATGGGGGGGAAAGTTGCTGGTCGCCGGACATTTCAGCGCTAAGCTTCATAAAAATCTGATCAATTGGCTTCCGTGTGAGATTGAATCCCTGGCTATAGCCGCTGCCCTGAAGCATTTTGGTCCATATATTATCCAGTCAACGCAGAAGGTGTGTATGCTTACTGACAGTAAACAATGCGTGCAGGCCTTTGAGAAGCTATGTAGTGGGGAATTTTCTGCGAGCCCGCGTGTTACTACTTTCTTGTCGACTGCAAGTCGCCTTCAGGTCACTGTTCATCATGTTGCTGGGGCTGCTATTCTCCCTTTAGATTATGCTAGTCGCAATGCTGCACAATATGACAGTCCCACATGTCAAGTTTGTAGCTTCGTCCATGAATCCATGGTCTCTGTCGTGTGCCGTACTGACTTTGCCGACATCTTGAAGGGAGCTCAAAAGGTACCCTTTGCCAATAGAGCCACGTGAGTGTCTATTCAGGCAGAGTGTCCGGACCTCCGTAGGGTACTCGCACACATTTGGCAGGGTACATGCCCTTCCAAGAGAGTTACTAATGTCAAAGATGTGAAACATTATTTGAATACTGTTACCTTAGCAAGTGCTGGGCTTTTAGTTGTACGGCTTAACACACCACTGTCAAACACCACCGAATGCATCGTCGTTCCAAGGTCAGTACTGCATGGTTTGCTTATGTCATTGCACATCAGGTTAGATCAGCCCTCGGCTCACCAGTTGAGACTTATCGTCGGCCGGTACTTCTACACACTGGACTTGGAGTCGGCCATCCAGCTTACCACTAAGGGTTGTCACCAATGTGCTGCACTGGCGAAGTCTCCAGTGTTCACAGTGGAGCAGTCCAGCTGTGATCCACCTGAGACGGTTGGGTCTACCTTTGCAACTGACGTGCTTAAACGTGAGCATCAGCTCATCCTAGTCGTTTGTGAGTGCGTGACATCCTTCACATCTGCGTTGTTAATTGATGGCGAGCGGAAGGAGACGTTGCGGGATGGTATTGTACGCTTGTGTATTGGCCTTCGTCCGCTCGATGGCCCATTTGCTGTAGTTAAACCCGACCCAGCACCAGGTTTTTCAGCAATGGCCAAGGACACAGTGCTTGCTCAATACAGGCTGGCCATTGAGGTAGGCGATACTAAAAATGTCAAGAAAAATCCTGTGGCCGAGAAGGCTATCCAGGAGCTACAGGGCGAGATTTTGCGACTAGAACCACACTGTGGGGTCGTCACCCCCTTGTTATTGTCTGTAGCTGTCGCTCGGTTAAATAGCCGTATTCGGTCACGTGGCATGTCAGCCCGTGAGATGTTGTTGCAGCGTGATCGGTTCTCTCTCGAACAGTTACGGTGCATGACCGGGAACTGAATGCGCTGCAGCACGCACAACACCTGACTAACCACCCCCACAGTGTTAAGGCGAAAGCACCACTGAGTCGGGGTGCGCATAGCACTGATATTAACTCTGGCGACCTTGTGTATTTGTATAGTGACCGTAATAAGTCTCGGGCTCGAAGCAGATACCTTGTGCTCAGTTCAGACGGGACGTGGTGTAATGTACGTAAGTTTACGGGTTCCCAATTGTGGCGTGCTTCTTATAGGGTTCACTTAGCTGACTGTTACAAAGTTGACTCTTTCCCAAGTGTCGCAGGTCATTGTGAAGACGGTGCAGTGTCTGAGAGTGAAGACGAGTGCGAAGTGCCACTTATGGCTCTCCCGAGTGATCCTGATATCCCCCTGGTGATAGCGACACCTGCTTCACCCTCCAGGTTTGATGGCAGCGGATGCCAGGAGGGTAGGACTGTGTCCCCATTGTGTTTGGTGGAAGTCTCACGCCATGAGTTGGCCTCCCTCTCAGCTGTCAGCAGACTCCTCGGCGGGCAGTCCGTCCCCATCGGCTTCCCGACAAGTTAAAGGATTATGAGCTGACCTAGGCAGGCTGCCTTCACCCGTATCCTTGCTTTGGCTTAAAGGAAGTTGTGTTGATGCGTTGCATTGCTGTTCTGTGAGGCCCCATAAGGGTCTGCTGTGCTGTTGGCACTGCACAGATGGTTCAGTCAATTCATTTTGTGTTGTTGCATGCCACTTTCTTGTTTCTCCCTTTTTTTGTGTTTCTAATGTCACCAGGTGCCAAAGAAGAGGGGGTATGTTCTGGATGGAAAATGGGCAGCGCCAGTGTGTGTGTGACGTGGATCGTGACGTGGTTCCTGATGTTGAACGTGATCCCGTGGACCAGGCGGAGCATGCGCATGGGCTACTGGTTGTTGTGTTCTGCTGTCGCCATTAAAAGGCTTGACTAAACTGTTCTCTCGTGTCGGTGATTCATTGCATCTCATCTACACACTGGCGTTAGAATTGACTGTTAGCATGAGCATTAGAAATTCATGGAACTAAGCATGTTTCCTCAGAATAACTTCTACAAAGTTTTGTGCAGCTTGTGCATACAGTAAATAGACATGATATTCATAATGGGCCGTACTAGTCAAATCTAAAAAACTGCATCTGTTAAACAGCTATTGCCAGCATTGTCTATAGTAGAGGTCTTCACAGGTCCACCCGGGTGAATGGGTACAGGTTCAGGTCTGTATTTAAAACAGTAAGCTGTGTCTGGGTCAGTTCCCAATCTATTACTTTGGGTCCCAGGTCTGTGTGTAATAATCGAGTCAATCCAAGAAAACATATCGGGTTACACATGTAACTATGGTTCCCCGAGAGGGAACGAGAAACTGTTTCGTCTAGTAGACACTATGGGAAATGCCATCAGCATGACTGGTGTCTGAAGCACATGTGAAAACACTCCAAATCCATTGGACCACGCAGCCCGTCATTAGTGGCGCCTGTAATGCACATCATCAACTTCTTTGTCTGAGGAGACGTGAAACAGGCAGGCTCTAGGCACGGCAAGGGGACACAGTGTCTCGTTGCCTCTCGGGGAACCATGGTTTCATGTGTAACTCGAGACATTCCCCTTCAAGGGAACTCACACGGCATCCTCTAGTGTACACTATGGGGAACGAAATACCTACTACGCCATGCCCAGGTGCATTGCCTGTCCACATGGTGAGAGAGCACCAAAAATAGTGACAAGCATACACCAATTTATAAAGAGGGCAAGTCAATGATGACCAGACAGCTAAAATAACTTGGGGGAAATGGGGAACCCAACCAACTCTAATATTAAGGAGAGATATACCATTCAACCAAGTTGGGAACACAACTGTCCTCAAACAGCTACATTCCTAAAGACAATGGGCCATCTACTTAAAACCCTAATGCAGGGGAGACAGCCCAAAGCATGTGGGATTCTGGGGGACCACCTGCTTGAAAATACCCTGAAATCAGAGGAGGCAGCCTAACATATCAAAAAGGAATCTCAGGGGGACCGCCTACTTAAAGCCCTAGAAAGCAGGGAGGTAGCCCAATCCTGCTACCAGAAATATTACTAACTCAAACACAATATAACATGACATGTAGATCTTGAAATAATCCTCACAGAGTGGGATTACTTGCTGCTTTGCTAAAGTTACAAGCCATTAAGGATCTGATCACATCATGAAGATAATGATGTGGTGTTTTCCAACGTCATTTGAAAATCCAACCAATAGAAACTGGATCTCAGGTTGAGTGGGTGGGTATTAGTGCGTACGGATGATGACTAAAGACAAATTGGGGACTGTTTTACAGCGGGAACGTGCTTGGATTGGATTGATCGCTCAGATTGACAACTCTTGCATATACCATTTGTCACAGAATAGAATCGCACAACTGGAAGATCCGCGTTCATCCACCAGGATCATATTACTTTGTATTTATTCTTTACAAGTTTACTATGCAGGATTTTTCTTCTTTCAGACAAAATAATAATAATAATGATTTGATTTGGTGGCCACTCTGGCGCCTAGATTGTCTCACCACTGACATCAGTGGTGTGCACAGACCTCCGGAGGGGCAGGGGAGAAATTGTGTTATGAGGGCAATTGCTTTCCATAGGGTTGGGGGATTCCCCCTCAGTAGAAATCGCATTCCAGGGGCACCTACATAGGATCAAAGAGGCACTTTAACGTTGGCAATTAAAGAGCCAGAGGCTTGAGCGGACAAAAGGCCTAGAGGGAGTTTGAAAAAGTAGTTTTTTTTTTTTTTTTTTAATTAGAATGGCAGATAAAGTTTTTAAATAATCATAAAAATCACATTTACTCTTGTTCAATCTTAAAGCAAGGATAAAAAAAAAATACAAATTTTGATTCTATCACACACAATTATTGACTTAATATATAGTTCAGTCATGAAACTCAGACCACGATTGGTTTTCTAACGCCATGGCATTAGGCATTCAGATGTACTTCCTAATCCACGTAATGATGTATTTTGTTCCCTAGCTAATGTCAAATACAGAAACGTTAATTGATGCATTTCTGACCTCAAAGTTTGATTATTGTAATGCTTTATTGGGTGGTTGCTCTGCACGCTTAATAAACAAACTCCAGCTGGCCAAATTGCAGCAGCTAGAGTTCTTACTAGAACCAGGAAGTACGACCATATTAGCCCGGTTCTGTCAACTCGGCACTGGCTCCATATTGAACATCGAATACATTTTAAAATCTTGCTAATTACTTTTTTACTATTTACAGGGTATCTGCAGAATTTTTTTTAATAAATGCAAGTCAATTTATGACCCATTTTAAGAGCTGCACAAGTAAAATGAACACAGTATGAGCCCTGAATAGTTTAGCTCCTCAATACTTGAGTGAGGTCATATCGCAATATTGTCCGTCATGTCCGCTGCGATCTCAAAACTCTGGCCATTTGATAATACCTAGAATATCAAAATCAACTGCGGGCGGCAGATCCTTTTCCTATTTAGCGCCCAAACTCTGGAACAATCTACGTAGCATTGTTTGGGAGGCAGACACAGTCTGTCAGTTTAAATCTAGATTAAAGACCCATCATTTTAGCCTATCATACACATAAAACACTGTCACATTTCTATAATTCAAATCCGTTAAAGGATTGTTAGGCTGCATTAATTAGGTCAACCGGAACCAGGAACACTTCCAACAACACCCAATGTGCTCGCTACATTGTAAGAAGAATGGCATCTACGCTAATATTAGTCTCTTTCATTCTTATTCCTAGGTCACTGTAGCCATACAGATCCAGTCTGTATCCAGAACATATGGTCACCGTAGCCACCCAAATCGAGTCCATTTCCAGACCAGATGGTGGATCAGCACCTAGAGACAACCTCTACAGCCCTGAATGTCAACAGAGACCATGTCAACTAGATGAGCCCCAGAGACAGATCCCCTGCGAAGACCTCATCACCTTGACGACCACTGGCACAAGACCACGAGAACCAGACAAGTCCTCTGCAAAATCTGAACTGTGTTGCAGCCACGCCAAGCCATGCTGGTTTCATCTGGCCAGAGGAGAAATGGCCCCCGACTGAGCCTAGTTTCTCCCAAGGTTTTTTCTCCATTTCTGTCACCGATGGAGTTTTGGTTACTTGGCTTGACTGAACTGGGTCCCAGTTTATGAACGCATTAATTAACGTTTCTGCATTTGACATTGAGAGCATAAGACGTTATATAGATATATTTATAAGATGGAAAAATTTGGTTTTACAAATGCTAGAAACATGGTTTCCAAATAGCATGGCTATCAAATAGCACACATAGGATGCTAACTGATGACAAAGAGTTAACAGAGCAGCCATCAAGTGTTAGACAGTGATTTAGGTTATTACATGCGGAGGTTTTTGGTCCAATAATTAAAACCTCTGTTTTTTTTCATAATTTAGCAGTAGGAAATTACTAGTCATCCAGTTTTTTATATCAACTATGAATTCCGTTTGTTGAGCGAATTGGTTTGTTTCATCTAGAGGGAAATATAGAGTTGAGTATCATCAGCGTAACAGTGGAAGCTAACACCATGTTTCTTGATGATATCTCCCAAGGGTAACATGTAAAGTGTGAAAAGCAACGGTCCTTGTACTGAGCCTTGTGGCACTCCATACTTTACTTGTGAGCGATATGATATCTCGTCATTCACTGCTACGAATTGATGACGTCAGATAAGTAAGATTTGAACCATGACAATGCAATTCCACTAATGCCAACATAATTTTGTAGTTTACTCAAAAGAATGTTGTGGTCAATAGTGTCAAATACAGCGCTAAGATCCAGTAGCACTAATAGAGAAATACAACCAAGATCAGATGATAAGAGCAGGTCATTTGTAACTCTGATGAGAGCAGTTTCAGTACTATGATACGGTCTAAATTCTGACTGGAAATTCTCACAGATACCATTTCTCTCTAAGAAGGAACATAGCTGAGAGGATACTGCCTTTTCTAGTATTTTTTGACAGAAAAGGGAAATTTGAGATTGGTCTGTAATTAACTAATTCTCTAGGATAAAGTTCAGTTTTTTTAATGAGAGGCTTAATAACAGCCGATTAGAAAGTTTTGGGGACATATCCTAACGACATTGACGAATGAATAATATTCAGAAGAGGATCTATGACTTTTGGAAGCACCTCTTTTAGTAGCTTAGATGGAATAGGGTCTAACATACATGTTGTAGGTTTTGATGATTTGACAAGTTTATATAATTCTTCCTCTCCTATAGCAAAGAATGAGTGGAATTGTTCCTCAGGGGATCTACAGTGCATGCAATACTGTGGCTGACGGCTGCATGGTTAGAATTTTATCTCTAATAGTATCGATCTTAGACGTAAAGAAGTTCATAAAGTCATTACTGCTGTGCTTTTGGGAAATGTCTGCGTCTGTTGATGCTTCATTTGCATGCATTCAAAAGCAGTTTCAATGCCAGGCATAATAGCGGCTCCCTGATGCCCGCAATTTATATACAGTATAATTACCCAATGATAAAACTGCGAGAGAAAGTATTGAAATACATATTTTCCTCCCATCTCGTATTTATTCTTTAATTCTTTTTCAATTCTTTAATTCTCTAATTCTATTTAATTCTTTAGGGGTTCTGTAGTACACGTCATTTCCTTTCCGAAAACGGTATTGGGATGCGGCGGATTGCAGGGTTGGAGGGGGAGGAACTGTAGCTGACGGCTGCATGATTATAATTTTATCTCTAATAGTATCGATCTTAGACGTAAAGAAGTTCATAAAGTCATTACTGCTGTGCTTTTGGGAAATGTCTGCGTCTGTTGATGCTTCATTTGTCGTTAATTTAGCCACTGTATTGAATAAATGTCTGGGGTTGTGTTTGTTCTCTTCTAAGAGAGATTAAAAATATGTAGATCTAGCAGTTTTTAGAGCTTTTCTATAAGTAGAAGTATTTTCCCACCATGCAACACAAAATACCTCTAGGAGGGTTGGGCGATCTCTACAAAATTGGCATCGGACGATGTCTACAGTGAAACATCGCAATGGTGCGAGAGAAAGTATTGAAATACATATTTTCCTCCCATCTCGTATTTATTCTTTAATTCTTTTTCAATTCTTTAATTCTCTAATTCTATTTAATTCTTTAGGGGTTCTGTAGTACACGTCATTTCCTTTCCGAAAACGGTATTGGGATGCGGCGGATTGCAGGGTTGGAGGGGGAGGAGGAATCACGATGCCGGCTCAACATCGTGATATCTATCAGCCATCGGCGATGGACGATGACATCGTCTGTCGGCCCAACCCTAACCTCTAGTTTTGTTTTCCTCCAGCTGCGCTCCATTTTTCGGGCTGCTCTCTTTAAGGTGCAAGTGTGCTCGTTATACCACGGTGTCGGACTGTTTTCTTTAATCTTCTTTAAGCGTAAAGGAGCAATCGTATCTAAAGTGCTAGAAAAGAGAGAGTCAATAGTTTCTGTTACACCATCAAGTTTTTCTGAGCTATTGGATATGCTGAGGAATTGAGACAAGTCAGGAAGATTATTTACAAAGCAGTCTTTTGTTGTAGAATTGACGGTTCTACCATATTTGTAACAAGGAGTTGAGTTTGCAGCTTTAGCTATATGAAGTATACACTAGACTAAATAATGATCCGAGATATCATCACTCTGCTGCATAATTTCAACACCATCGACATCATTTCCATGTGACAGTATTAAATCTAGAGTATGATTTCGACAATGAGTAGGTCCTGAGACATGTTGTCTAACCCCAGTAGAGATCCCAATGCATCTTTTTCATTATCAACATGGATATTAAAATCACCAACAATTAAAACTTTATCTGCAGCCAGCACTAACTCAGATAGAAAATCAGCAAATTCTTTGATAAAGTCTGAATGGTGCCCTGTTTGCAGTAGCCAGTACAAACATCACAGGGGATTTATCATTAACACTTGTTTCTCTGGATAATGTTATATGAAGCACCATTACTTCAAACAAATTATACTTGAAACCAGACTTCTGAGAAATACTGAAAATATTGCTTTAAATTGTAGCAACACCTCCCCCTTTACCTTTTGGATGCGGCTCATGTTTATAACAGTAATCTTGAGGAATAGACTCATAAAATAATGCAGTCATCTGGTTTTAGCCAGGTTTTATGATCTGTGATCATATCATTTACAAAAAGCGCTTTTGTAGAAAGGGATCTAATATTCATTAAGCCAAGCTTTATCATTTGTTCATCTGTATTATATCTGTTTTTTATTTGTTAAACATCAATTAAATTGTTACCCTTAAATTGTTTTGGATGTTTTTGGTATTTGCTAGTTTGGGAAACAGACACAATCTCTATAGTATTAAAAATGTTTTCCCGATGAATCCTGGACTCCTGCTCAAAATTATGAATTAATATAACGACAGCTACAAAAAAATCCCCAACAATAAGCCCGCGAAGCTGTTGTCATTCCATCCTGACGGATGACATGCGTGACAGCGAGCTAAGTGGAATCCCGGAAAATAAACCGTGGAACTTTGACCAATGAGAGAACAGTTTACTCACGCGTGACTTGTATTAACAAATTTGGTCCGTTTAGAAACTTTGGCGCGTGAAAGCGAACCACACCAAG
>NW_015637536.1:205155-220169 GCF_001515625.1 Sinocyclocheilus rhinocerous | reverse complement strand
AATTTTAAGCCCTGTTTCGGAACAAAGCAATCGATCTACAGGTGTGAAAGCACCCTAAGAATATGTGCCATATTTCTAGACAGAAGAGCGGCACCACCCCAGGAGGGATAAAGACCATCTCTTTTCAACAGGTCAGGTCTGCTCCAAAAACTCTCCAATTGTCTATAAAACCTATGTTAATCTGCGGGCACCACTTAGACATCCAGCCATTGAGTGATGACAGTCTGCTGTGTATCTCGTCACCACGGTAAGCAGGGAGGGGACCAGAGCATATTACAGTGTCTGACATCGTGCTTGCAAGTTCACACACCTCTTTAATGTTATTGTTAGTGATCTCCGACTGGCAAAATCGGACATCATATGTGCCAACGTGAATAACAATCTTACCAAATTTACGTTTAGCATTAGCCAGCACTTTTAAATTTGCCAAGATGTCAGGCGCTCTGGCTCCCTTTATACCTTGGACTATGGTGGCTGGTGTCTCTATTTTCACGTTCCGTACAATAGAACCAGCTAATCAAGGTCTTCTGACTCACTAGAAACTTCCAGGCAAGTGTGTTAGTGCTGGTTCTAGCTAAAATCTGCAGGACGTTGACCTCCCAGAGAGCAGGATTGGACACCCCTGTGTTATGGTGTCTTCTCTATTTACTTGAAGAACATTAATTAATTCATTAATTTTATTTTTTTAAATAATAACAGAAACATATTCACGTAGAGCCTAATTTTAATGCTAGCCCTAATGGTTTCACAGTTATGGACCAAAACGCAAATAGCATGACCAATGAATGTCACACGGATTTGCACCTATGTGCCTGAGTAGCTCTGCACGCTTGGGACCATCCTGCCGAGTTTGGGGTCTCTATATTTACGGTAGATAACTAATTAAGAAGAATAAGAAAATCAGTACAAACACAATAGGGTTCCAGCCTTTACATATATTTAGATGACACTGCAGTGAAGAAATGTCAAGAAGTGAAAGGGAGAAGCAGGAGTAATGGAATCAGGAAATGACCCAAGCCAGGCTGGGTCGCCTACACACAAGGGTCACCTCACAGCATATGCACTACGCACCAGACCACATGTGACCTGACGCATGGGCCTTACATAGACTCCAGGACAGGGGATCCCATTTCAGGGTGAGTCTTACAGCCAAAAACAAACAGCTCAACAGCTGTGATCATCATTACTTTTGCTAATTATGAAATTCATGAAATTCTACAAGGCATTTAATGACATAATCACATGACCAGAACTATACATGGTTTTATATGTCTTCATACATGTTCATAAAATTAAAAATGTTCACAGAGAAGAACAGGTGCACACATGTAAATCTCATTTATTGAACACATATGCAAATACACCACATTTATCACAGTCTGAAAGCCAGAGAAGAAAACACATAACTAATGTTTGTGGGGGTGATGACTTTAAATGCAACAGTTGTGCGATGTTGTCACAGCCAGGTGCGCCGTTAACACAGGGGACAGGGGGGTCATGACCCCCGCAGTTTTGAAAAGACAGCAATCGACCCCTACACTTTTGATAAGGGAAAATTATGGCGTTATTTTACTGACAAATGTCGAGAGCGCACTGTTGTAGCGCGAAAGTACATTAATATGATGCGCAAGTGCGAATCTTTCCGCTCGCACGCGGATTTCCTTTGCTCTCGCATTAAACCGGACGCGTGCTTTCAGATACACGCTGCTCTCGCCCAGAGGGTGTGCGCGCACTAAAAACGTGTTCCACTGCAATTGCGAATCTCTCCTCTCACTTAAAGGTGGGGTATGTATTTTTTCAAAAACACTTTAGAAAACTGAGTCGGGCCAAGTACCAAAACAAACTTGTAGCCAATCAGCAGTAAGGGGCGTGTCTACTCATGATGCGGAGGAGAGAGCGCTCAGTGCACAGGACAGACATTAGCCAAACCGAGCGACAGAAAGATAGAGATGGCGGATAAAAAAACAAAAGAGGAAAACGTCTGCAGAACAAAAGAAGGCTTACGATAAGGCAAGAAGTAGGACCTGTGTAAATATCGGATCAGCTTTCCAGCGCTGGAGAGAACTCAAGGAGCGGAAGGCCTGCGATCGGACGCAGAGATTGCTTTGTTTCTTCTCGGTAGGTGAGTAACGCCGTGTCTGTGCCGCAACAGCTAAAGTCTGTCTACACTGGACGCGACAAAGTGACTGTTGAAAATCATTTGAAATTTGTGTCAATACGTGATAAGGAGTTCTATAGTAATTTGTCGCGCCGCTCGCATCCGGTGTAGACACGGTGTAACATAAAATTCCGGCAACCACAGCTGCCGGTTTTCTACCGTAAATTTTACGGATTTTTTTTACAGTGTGGGGCAGAGCTATTAAAATAGGGGCGAGACCCTTTTGGGGTAGGGGCATGTTTGTTTTGGTGATTTGAAATATCAACATTGGCTACCAGAAATCACTTACCCCACCTTTAAAGCGTGCGCATGTGCTTAATTGAATTATTAAATTATTTTCACAACTGGACTAAACGTTGTCAAAAGTTATCACCCAATCAGACTTCCAGGACTGACCGATTAAAATGCTAGGTGAAATCCAATTGGCTGAGAGGGAACTGCACCTGGAATTCTTTTGACAATCAAAGATGGATGTTTAATTTCGTTACAATTCAATAATATTTAGCAATATTAATCAAATGTATACTAGAAATGGCTGGGATTGGGGTGCTTGGATGATTTATACAAATAAATAACCTAGTAGTCTGTCTGTCTAACTGGTCAAACCCCTCTGAGCGATTTATCTAAAAACAACATATTATAGCCTATATGGCTCTTAAGACACTGCATATAAAAAAAATCTATGTCATGTCATATTATGTCAGATACCTTAACTGAATTTAAAATCAGTGCAATGAATTCTCAATATGTACAATGATGCCAATAATAAGTAACAATTATAAAGTTTCCTTTCAAATCAACATCAAATGCTAAATGTAAATGATGCACAAGATATAACACAATAAATGCTGTGATAGAATCGCTGTTTGGACATTTATTGGGAGTTTCTTTTTTCATCCAGAGTTTGTTTTCAGTTCTGATTTTAGTTCTGACCCACTTCATATCAGCTATACACATTCAATAGCACTCTGCTCTAAGACAGTGGAAATACAGTTATATGAGAGTTACAGATAAATACATTGTCTGCAAATTCATTAAACACTAAACACATAGAATATAATGATGTTATGACAAATATGAGAAATTCGTTATGGAGATATCTTTGTTCTCCACATTTTAATGATTTAGGGAATAGTGATTCTTACCCTGATCTAAATAGTTCTGTCTTAAATCAGAATATGTTAGAGTATTTTGTATTAATTGTTTTAGTGCAACAGGGATGGCTCTACACACAGTATTATATTCTCTAAAGGAACATTTTATTACACATTTCTCCATGAATGCATTATACTGAATTAACTGATCATCTTCATATATCAAATTGACAACATAAATAACTTTTTTCTCGAATCATTCTTGTTTAAATAGCGTCCACCTATTTATTGTAATAATTCTATTATTCCACAAGGTGGCTTCATGTGGTGTAAAGTTGTGGGTAAATATCATTTTCCAGTATTGCAATATCTGTTTGTGGAAATTTGAAAGCTTAACAGGCAATTTAGAAATCTCAGTCGCATTTCAACAAAAATTCTAACCCACCAACTCTTTTAAATATAGCCTTTGGTATATGAAACCAAATTGAATTAGGCTGTGTTAAATAAAATTTAATCCAGTTCAATGATCAGGTAAGTTTAATATATGATGGTCAGACGGTGAGCCTGCAGTGGTGGTCCGATATCTGGAAATCTGATCTTACTATCTGGGCTTTTGCTTACAGTTTGGTCCCATATATTTGTAAATAAAAATTCTTAATAAAGTTCCAATTTAGTACATTTAAACACATTATAACTTTATGTGTAATATCAAATAACACACTACAGTTTTCTACAATTATAATCAAGTACTTTATGTGAGCTTTAGTAAGTTAATCAGTACATCAAAATAAGTACTTCTTGGAAGCACAGCAGAACATAATTGAAAAATAATGGTTTAATATGTATTTCAGTAAAGCTTTTTAATTTGACATTACTATAAAGTACTTAAATGTGTTGGGAAACATGAAACATATTTTCTCATTAAGTACACTTAATTGGTCTTTTATTTCATTTAAAGAATTTTTGCCCCAAAATGAACATTTGCTGAAAATGTACTCATCCTCAGGCCATCCAACATATAGATGAGTTTGTTTCTTCATGGGAACAGATTTGGAGAAATGTAGCATTGCATCACTTGCTCATCAATGGATCCTCTGCAGTGAATGGGTGCCGTCAGAATGAGAGTCCAAACATCACAATAATCCACATGACTCCAGTCCATTAATTAACGTTTTAATTTTAAACCGTGGAGTACATTTTCAGCAAATTTTTAATTTTGGGTGAACTATTCCTTTAATATATGCAAGTACAGTTTTTTAAAATATACTTTTAAGATTTGAAGTACACTACAAGTGCACATTTCAACAATGGAGCACTGTAAAGGTGCTATAGTATTTTTATCTGTATATATATATTTTTTGACTGTACTAAAGCATAAAAATGCATACATGTTTGCAGATATTTAGAAAACATACCAAGTGCATAAATATGTTTCTCTGACAAACAACGCTACAGCCAGTTATTCTATTTTGAAATGTGTGTTCTGTGTTGGAATGTCTGTTTTTGTTTTGGTCTGCTTGACTCCGCCTACAGCCAATTTATCCAATAGCATTTCGACACCACAGGTTGCCAATTGGTGGAAAATACAGTGTACTGCAGCCATGGAAGCCAATGACTTGTAGTCAATGACTTGTTTACAGAACTGCTGTATAAAAAATTAAAGTCATCAACAATCATTCTGTAGTACTGGATATCATTGATCACCTTCATTCTTGTGTCTGCGGCTCAATCACAGCCGTGATGATATTCAGTGCAACAGCACATTTGCTTGTGCCAGGAGGCTTATATTGAGTAATATTTTACCATGGCTGGAATACTATAGCGACCAATCAGCACTCAGGACCACATCTATCCATTTTAGAATATGAAACAGCAAACACCATGAACAAGCGACCGTAAGTGAAGTCTCTCAATGTGACAGTTCCAAACAGGAGTTTTGAGCTCTGAGCATCTCATGTCATAACCAGTGCAGTGTGACACGACAATGTATCTTTTGTGACCCTTCATGGTGAGTGTTGAAGTAAAACAGCTGAGCTCAGCCAAAAGACAAAACAAACCTCCAGCAAACAAAAGCCTTGTGGAGCAGGAATGCAGGCTCCATCCATCCATCCATCATGATGAAAAACACACGTACCTCCTCATCTCGCTCCAGCTCCAGGCCCATCTCCATCAGGTTACTCTCGAACTCCTCACGCCGTAAACATTTGTCATCATCGTGGTGGTCCATGCTGTGGTGAGGCGAGCCCACTTCAGCGTCATCTTTGGGTGCAGGCGGAGGCGGCTCTCGACCCCGCCGCAGGGTGCGGGTGAAGGCGTTGTCTCTGAGACGTGATGTGTGGCGTCGGGAGCTGCTTGTCTTTTTGATGTGGTAAGTAAGGACGTAGTCCACCCGCCTCTTGCCGTCCTGGAAGTACAGACCCTGCTGGCATTTTGTGTTCTCCTCGGGAGCGAGAGACTTCAGGAGCTGACAGGAGAGGGGAGGAGAAAACATGAGCCAAGCTGTGTGTGTGTGTGTGTGTGTGTGTATGTGTGTGACACTGCTGGGCCAGTGTCCAGTGAAAGGTCAAGATGGGGCAGCATCTCAATTCAACATAGGACTCATCAGTTTTAAGAATGAGTGTGATTGTTTGTTAGACCTCATTGTACCAAGTCATCTATAAAATAATGAGCTGAGCAAGTAAACTCCATTCATATAGTTTTTAATTAGCCGTGGTTATATTATGATAAGCATTAATATCAACAATTATCTGTGAATAGTCTACGTTGTCAGTCTACACTTAATGGAATTTATGTTTCTCATGACTTTAAAAACGTTTTGATCTTAAGGCTTCTGCTGAAGTGCTTGTAATTAGTTTACAGACAAATAAATATAAATTGTGGCTTATGATATTGATTAAAAAGCTGGCCATGTGAAAGTAATACATCAAAAAGTCAATACATCATTCTCATACGTAAATTTGAGTTATTTATCATTATTCTAAAATGTGGAAAGCAGTATTAATAAAGAATGAGTAGATGTGTCCAAACCTGTGACTGGTAGTGTATACTGATCTTTTGTTATGTTTATTATAGTAATCTTTCAATTGCTATGCATAAATAAATAAAAGATTTAAAATGTCCTCTTTAACGTGCAGAAAATACTCATGTTGGTTGCTTGCTTGAATGTTTTGTAGTATTGTACAGTTTTAAATCCTGAACTAACTAAATTCTAACTAAATGTTCAAACTAAATGGACTGGACAGGATCTTTATCATTACAGCAAACTGGCTGACACACAAACAGAAGGACACTGACAAATGCATACTGAACAATCACGTGATAATTGTGATGCAAAAGTTTACGTTTTTGATACAGTACTGGCGACATTTTATTAGCTGATATAGTATGATAGTTGCATTTAATCTTTCTAGTGTGTAAGAAATAAGCAGTCCCATAAGCATTGCTGGGAAGCATGTACTGTATAATGTTAGTAAATTAACAAGAATCTCAGATCACATATAATTCCATTATGTGCAAAGCAGATCTTATTTTCCAGTTAATCATTAGGGACACAATAAGAGTGACATTGCATTTTGGTTATTGAAAATGTACACAATAACCAATGGAAATTGCCTTTAAAAGACACTCAGCAGTCTGTATTAAATCTGATGTGTCTAACATGTAATTAACTACTAATATATTTTACACAAACAAACAAATAAATTGGTAATAAAATAGAGTGAGCGTGTGATAAGAAACTAACCGAGAGCTCATTGCAATGTGAGGTTCAAGAGAACTGGGTAACTTCCGATTAACAACTAACTTAGGCGCATATTCATTCATCTTTGTGTAGTTTAATATAAACTTTTATGAAACCCTGTTGTAGCAAGGCATAATTATTTCTCCAACAGGACAACATGAAATGTCCATGTTTGGCAGTACTGCCACACTATTTTTGTTTTGGAGAGACAAACTGCTGGAGATATATTATGTTTTGCAAATGTTTTGCACCTATGGGCCTGAGATATCCCATAACACTGCAGTCTTACGGGTGACGGATCTGTGTGATGTTTGACATACAGCTGCTAATACACCGTTAAATAATGCTCAACATGAGTAACCTTGAACTTGAGAGTGTGAACTATGGTAACAGCTATGGGTTCTTATTACATCTATGCAAACCACAATCTAACCAACTCGTAAAATGACAGTTACATTTAATATCGACAATATTACTGACATTATGCAAGTGTAGGTACAGTAAGCATATTTCTGTGGCGTACATATGTGTACATAATGATGCACTGTTGAGATAACTGTATGTGATGTGTTCCCTATAAAATGCTGTCTGGACTTCAGCACAAACAAACTATGCAACAGTAATCTTAGAAAATATTTTTTTGAAGTCCTTATTCATTTAGGTCAGCTGTTTTTGTAGAGCGACTGCAACTGATCCAGCAACTGCCGAATGTGTTATGGGGTATAACATTTCCTCTGGCATGCCCCTTCATCTTATGGGGACATGTGCTTATATCTTAGGAGCAAAAAGCATTACATACAGATCTAGCATGTGCTAATGTACTTTAATTACTGCTATATATATAACTTATGTACATTTATCAAACTGTCAATAAATAATAGTCATCATTAATAGCAGATATTGCACATACATTGCTAAAAATATGGTATTAAAGTCTTAAAACTTCATAAATATTAATTGATACATGCCACACTCACCTGCAGTTTTCCATGAAAGATCACATCCCTTAAGAAGTGTGTTTGTTTGGCAGTTGAAGGTTGAGACCCACCACTTTCATTCTCGGGTAAATCCATCTCCCAGTCACAGTAAGAAACCTGCCTCCAACCTGTTCTCACTCTCTCTTAATCTTGAACTCTGTTTTCTGTCTGTCTGTTCTTGCTGTCTTTCAGAATGAAGTAAGCCTCAAGTCACAAACTGATCCCTGATGTTACTTGAGAGGAGTGAGAGGAGCCAGGAGCTAATATTAGACTCAACTATAAAGCCATACATCAAAGCCTCCAAGATGCCCTCGCTTGATGCCCTCGCTCGAGCCCCTCACTCTCACACTTCGCTTTTGGTAAGAAGTCAGCTTAGTCTGTGTAAAGGGTACATTTAGAATTCTGATCATTTGTTGTTTTTACCTCTGGGTTTCTTATATGGTACTGTATATAAGATCCATATAATGCCATCTCTTTTCAGAGTGACATTTTATGAGACAAGTGCCACAGTGTGTTGTCTTGCATACTGCCATCAATCTGAACATTTTAGTTAAACAGTCAACAACTTGGGTAAAACATAAACTTACAATAGAATCTTGAAGATCATGCCCAATGTCTTCTATGGCTTTGATGCTGATGATGTTAATTTGCTTTTCTTTGAGCGGTAGAGAAGGATACTGCTCATTGTTCATTATGGCTGTTTGTGTTTCCAGCACTGAACTTCTCCAGGAGATTGTGGATTTAACCTGTAGATGAAAAGCAACATGACATACAGGTAAACGTGTACAAAATCACAAATAAAATAATGAATTCTGAGTATAAGAAACCTGTTCTGAAGAAAATGATTAAACAGAAATGCCAGTTGTCTTTATTGTCCAGGCTAATAGCCATGCTCAAGCTAGAAAGAGTCTGGTAGCCTACATGTATGTAGAGGTTCAATACTCAGTCCCAGGTAGAGGCTTTGAATATTACCCAAAAATCAATACACTTAAAACCAGGAGGTCTTGAAACTGATGAAATTGAAACTGAACATATTCTCTTTAAGGTTTAGTTCTACATAGTACTGCAACCATTGAAAATATCCTGTAGGCCTTTCACGATAATTACTCGTTATCGCACAATATACAGACATGATCTCAATAAGTTTTGGTTATGCAGTATAATGTACATTGTGTTTAAATCCATGTTTACTAGCATAAAAATGAATGACTCCAACATTTTAGTCGATCACACTGTTTCTGTCATCTTGTCTGCTCTCTGTGTTAGGTAAAGAGTAGACGCTACTCGAGGCATGGCAGCACAAAAAGGCGCATGCTCACAGATAGGAGACAAGGACAATAGCTATAACTTTAATAACTGTTCTAATTCTATAAGAATAGTGGAGTTCGCACTACAGCTATTATGATAAGGTTATTGTTCAGATGGAATTGGTGCGCTAATGTATGCGTAGGTTTTGTATGCGCAGGTCAAGCGTGCGAAGTGGAGGGTGTGTGAAATAAGCTGCAATGCATGATGTTCCTAACCGTATGAGCGCTGACAAATAAAAGTCAATAAAGCTTCATGTCTCTGTGTATGCCTGCATTATTCTCGGGAACCCATTCACAAGAGACTGGAGATTCCTATTATGGTTCAAAGCCCCTCTTACATTTCTGGTGGCAGTGGGTTTGGATGACACACATGGCGCATAAGTGAACTTTCTCTTCAACGGGTACTAAATGCGATGGATTTGGCATCACAGTGATGGACACCTCAAGATTTCAGCCTTCTGTTATCCAGGACGTCAACTTTGCTTTGTGTTTCAACACAAATTTGTTCATGAGTATTTCACAGCAGCATCAGATTACAGAGATATATTGAGCGTGCTTTTAAAACAGATGACTAGAATGATAATCCTAGTTTGATTTATTGAACTTTTCGGGATATTTTTTTTATTGTGAGATATACAGAGCTAGAACTGAACTGTTTTGTAACATGAGTGAAGTGGATTCAGCATGTGATTTCTCTGGCACGAGTAGTTCACTTGCCGTGCAGCGCTTTAATGGACATTTTCCACCCATCTTTTTGGGGGATGGGAAAGAAGATTTTCTCTACTGGTACAGACAATTTGAAGTGACTGTGGAAGATAGCGTGGATTTTGATAACGCCAGATTAGCTAAATTTTTGCCAACTTGCCTGGGTGGTACTGCTTGTAGCTACTGGGACAGTTTGCT
Organism: Sinocyclocheilus rhinocerous; assembly: GCF_001515625.1. NCBI lineage: Eukaryota > Metazoa > Chordata > Actinopteri > Cypriniformes > Cyprinidae > Sinocyclocheilus > Sinocyclocheilus rhinocerous. Next base: position 209,991 of record NW_015637536.1, on the reverse strand, counting down.
GAGTGACATCAAGAAGGACTACAACCAAGTGAAAGACAAAATGAAAGAGGTTTTTGGCAAACAAGTTTATCTATCCAAATTTCAAAGTTACGTTAAAGTATGCACACGCCTGCTTGGCGAGGCTCTCCACGTTTTTGTGGCAGAAATTAGTCATTTGGTGGATGAAGTTTTTCCCACTTATAAAGGTAATGCAAAGAACAGAGAAACATTCAGGCGTTTCACTGCTGGAATTGAACCTTATCTATATCTTCTTATACATGAACAAGGTGTAAACACTTCTTCAACAGCAGGAGCCTTTACTGGATCCACCATCAACGTTCTTCCACAGTCTGTACCTACCTCTCCCAGTTCTACGATATCTACAGTACTCCTTGCGGTTCACCCAGCTACATGAGAGAACTTCGCAAAATTTCAACGGACCCTGGAAAGTTCGACAGAGAGAGTAGATCAACTTCAGCTCAAGGTCAGCAGACAGCTGTATACTGACAGAGGTATACCAACAGAGACTTCTTTACCAGATCGTCAACTGTGCAGCCTTACCCCAGAGGATTCACGAGGGTGCACATCTGAACATTGCAGGAAAGGCAGGCATTCACATACTGACTTTGACTCTTTCTATGAACATAGCAAACCTTCATACAGAGACACTAGTGGCAAAAAGTACTATTATGAAGCACACAGCTCATGACTCTCTGGATCTTTCTTCTCGTTCTGACCATGGTCAGGGTGACAGCTACTCAGTTATCAGTCTCCAAGTCCTGGACACGTGCATCTCCGGTCACCTTCACATGTTCATTGGCGACAGGGAAACTACCGGTAGTTGACAATGAGGGCCAACTGCCAACTTCAACTGACACCAGGCTCATTGATAACATAGTTGAACATCATGTGACTTCAGACACTGTTCAGGTCGTGACACAAAAATGTGTCACTTGTAATTGAAGACCCAGTAGTTCATGCATTTGTTGATACTGGTGCTGATGGTTCTCATATAAGTGAAGATCTCAAGATGTCTACTCCCACTTTACGTCAAAGACCCTTGGTGAAACAGTTCATACCTCTGGCATCTATTTCTGGTTACACTTTAGACAGTGTGTACTTTGTCAGCTAATGTCACTCTGGGAAAACTTACAATGGTTGTTCCTGCTCTATCAGAGGCTGTAATCTCTGCAAAATTTGTGTTGCACCATGCAGGTTTGCAACCAAATGGCTACACCATTGTGAAGACTCAAACAGAGGATTTGCATGGACTGTGAAGAAGGGCTTAATTTATTTGAAGGTGGTTAATCCTTCTGCAGATGACATTTCCCTGCACTGTGTCACTCCAATTGGTACTTTTCATTCAATTTCTGAGAGTGATCAAGATGGTTTTGTGATAATTGACAAAAGTGTGAATAATTTAAACATTCAAAATGTTTTTGGTTCCAGTCAAGCATCAATGCCCAAGTCAACTGTTCTGCCAACACTGCTCTCAAGGCAGAAATTCACCATCAGGTAGAAATACTCAATGCACAAGACATATTAGAAGACAAGTGATAGTCCTTGGTTAAGTCCAGTAGTGATGGTGAGGAAGAAAGACAATACGTTTAGATTTTGCATTGACTATCGCAAACTGAATTCCATAACTGTTACTGATGCACACCCGTTACCTCCAGTGGACGATAATCTGGATGCTTTTTTCAGGGCCTCAGTATTTTTCTACCATGGACATGTCTTTGGGTTATTGGCAAGTAGAACTAGATCCAGATATCAGGACAAAGACTGCCTTTACCGCTGGAGGCAGACTGTATCACTTTAAGTTGATGCCTATGGGCCTTAAGAATAGTCCACCAACATTTGAAAGACTTATAGAATTAGTCCTTAAAGGTTTGCATTGGACAAAGTGTGCCATTTATTTAAACAACATCATTTGTATGTGGAATGATTTTGAGGATCACATGCAAAACCTCAGAGACATTTTGACCAGGTTTAGGGAAGCAGGTCTCTAGCTTAACCCTACAGAATGCCAGTTTTGCAAGGCATCTGTAAAGTACATGGCTCATGTTGTCTCGAGGGATGGGTTGGCTCTTGACCCAGCTCATAGTCAAAAAGTAAAAGATTGGCCGACTCCTAAATCTGCTACTGAGGTATGAGCATTTTTGGGCTTGTGTAGTTTGAGCGATTTGTATGAGACTATGCCTTTAAAGCTCAACCCTTAAACAGATTAACCCACAAAGATGTCCATTTTTAATGGACCGATGGGTGTTCAGCAGCCTTTCAGTAACTGAAAGACGCTCTGATCCATGGCATTCCCTAACTTTGACCAGCCATTTACACTGAGTAAAGATGCATCTATTGGCACAGCTATTGGTGCTGTCCTGTCTCAAATTCTAAATGGCAAAGAGCGGGTTGTTGCATATGCTAGTCACATACTTACTTCTACCGAATGAAAATAGTCCACCTATGACAAAGAACTGTGGGAAATAATTTGGTCATTTAGGCATTTTAGTCACTACTGCCCTTTTACAATTGTCACAGATCACAAACCTTTCGTTGGGCTGAGGAAATTGAACTTTGATGTTGATCCCACAGGACGTACAGGTTAGTGTGCTATGGAGCTTGATCTGTACGATTGGGTGATCGTTCACAAAGATTGCAAGAGACATTCTAATGCGGATGCCATGTCTCAAATCCCTGTAGTTTCTTCTACGACGATTTTACTTTACTTGATCCCTGTGCTGGACACTACAGTGCTGAACGCACACTCAAAAAAGCTCAGAGTTTGTGCTTTTGGCCAGGAATGAGAACTGCCATTGAACAGTATTGTGAGTCATGTGAAGCTTGTAGGTCTCGGAAAAAGCCTGTTCCTCAGCGTAGGGCACCTCTCCAGTCTATTAGTGCTATGATACCTTTTCAGTTTGTGTGTATCGCTGAATTGCCAGTCACTGATATCACTGAATTGCCAGTCACGTCCAGATGAAATAGGTATGTGCTGGTAGAACAAGATCATTTTACCAAATATGTCAATGCATATCTTATGGTAGACCAAAGAGCCAGTACAGTAGGACAGTTGCTGTGTGAACAGTACATACCTGAACATGGTGTTCCAGAGGAATTTTTCTCTGATCAGGGCCGCCAGTATGAGTCAGAGATATTGCAGGACATCTGCAAGAGACTAAAGAAGAGAACTACGCCTTACCATCCTCATGGTAATGGCATGGTAGAATGATTCAATAGGACTTTTGAAGTTTTATTTCATAGTGATGGCGAATGGGACCAGTATTTATCTGCAGTTGTACTGTCATTTAATGCTACATCTCATTCTAGCACTGGTTACTCACCATACTTTTTAGCTCATGGTCATGAACCTTGTTTACCTGCACGTTACTCACTGCACTGCACTAACTTCCATGTGTGCTGGTCAAGATGTAGACACAATGGTTTGGGAGTTGAGACCACCATACACAGCTTTGTCAGGTTCTCACTCTTTGACATCAGGAGGGCCATTGGTTGGTGAGAATAGGGCCTCTGTACTTCCCTCATGTATGTAGGCCTTCAAGTCACGTGTCACAAGTTTAACATTTCACTTCAATTGGTTGAACAGTCCTCATCAGTGGTTGGAGAACATGCTTCTGAGGGTGTGGTAACTCATTCAGGACGTTTTATTAAGAAAGTTTTCATGTTGAAGATTGGTATAGATTGCAATTTTTGTCATTGCTTTTAAAGTTTTACATTGTAAGGACGTGAATTTTTTTACATTGTGTTTTTTTTCCCTTTTCTTCACAAAATCTGTGTTGGTTTTTTGTTATGTTAGAAAAAAATAACACAACAAAACAAAACACAAGAGGTGATGACTATTTACTTTGTACAATGTTTACAAACTGTTTGACATAACCTGTTGGTATGTTATCTCCTCTAGCCACTGTGCCATTTTAAAAAATTTGACATTTATTTGTTCTCTATATGTCTTAAATGATTTTTGTATGGTTATTTTGTCTACGTAAATGGAAGTTATTGTTCAGGGAGAATTGGCATGTGTCAAATCAAGTCAACTTTATTTGTATAGCGATTTATACAATACTGGTTGTGTCAAAGCAGCTTTACAGTGTCAAACAGGAAAATAGTTTGTCAATAATGCAAGAAGACAATAGCAGTCATTTTTCCAGCTAAAGTCAGCTCATTGATGATTCAGGGATGTCATCATCCAGTTCAGCTCTCTTCCAGTAGTGTCTGTGCAATCAGTCAAGTGTCCCCAACTAAGCAAGCCAAAGGAACCAAAACTCCATCGGTGACAGAAATGAAGAAAAAACCTTGGGAGAAACCAGGCTCAGTCAGGGGCCAGTTCTCCTCTGGCCAGACCAAACCAGCATGATGTGGTTTAATTCCAGGCTGCAACACAGGTGCTGTCTTGGTCTGTCAAGGTCTTGTCTGGTTCCCGTGGTATTGTGCCGATGGTTGTCGAGGTGATGAGGTCTTTGCAAGGGATCTGTCTCTGTTGTATGCGTGGGTCAAGCTAGAGGTCTTCTCGGGTCCTAAAATCTGTACCCGACCCGAATCGACCCGAATCACTTCTTGCCCGAACCCGACGTGCATAAATTATTTTTTCAAAAAGAAAAACCCAACCCGGGACAGACCCGATGAAATTAGACCCGAGTCCGACCTGACCCGACTGCATTTATTTTCTAACCCGACTGGACCCGAACGTAAACGGCATTGGCGTGTGCACAGCCTGCAGCCATGCAGCCAGTCAGGAAAATCCCGGCGTCCTGCTGACTGATTTGGCCGCTTCTCCATTACTTTAATTTATTTAACATGCATTTAATTTGGTTATTACTTTATATTATTACCTGCTTGATG
>NW_015637536.1:196401-204953 GCF_001515625.1 Sinocyclocheilus rhinocerous | reverse complement strand
GCTAGTGTTGTCTGCAACCTAATCTCCGGCGAAAGGCTTCTGCACACAAAAAAAGAAAAGCCCTGCATGAATACGCAGCGTAATGAAGCGAGTGAATTTTCCTGATGGATCTCATATCTATAAGATGGATTTCTGTTGGCGAGGTTACAAACGTATGCTCCTTTTCTATGTGCGTTCCTCACTTAACGCGAACGTGCAAGTACACATTCGGGATAGTTTAAAAGAATTCGGGTCTTATCGAGTCCATTTGAAAAAAAAAGCACATTTATTTTAAATTACCCGAGAGCAGAGACCACTAATACCGAACCGACCCATGTCCGAGGCACTCGTAGAAATTTTGGACCCAAACCCGCTCTGGTCTCGGGTCGGACCTCGGGTTTTCGGATCCAAGTGGACCCGTGAAGACCTCTAGGTCAAGCATGCACAGTGGAGTGTGCTGAAACAAGGTACAATGCATGGTGTTTCTAACCCTATGAGCTCTGACAAATAAAAGTCAGTAAAGCTTCACTTCTCCATGTGCATACAGGCATCTGTATTATTCTCGGGAACCCATTCACAAGAGACTGGAGATTCCTCTTATGGTTCACAGCCCCTCTTAAAATATCGTTGGAATCGTTGAAATCATAGATATATAAACACACATGTCTCATTAGCATCTGTTTCTATGAACCGCTATACGCAAGCATCCGCCAAACTAGAAAGGTCAAAGCTGGTCTGTGAACACTCGAGAGCAAGTTTACTGTGTGACTGCAACTGTAGTAAGAGCAGAATGAGTGGTGGCACTAGGCTTGCCACCAGGTATGCAATTGTTTTTTTGCTGAGGGGTATGCAAGATCAGTGTTGTCACCTTCGTGTACTCTAACACCATCACAGAAAACTTTCTGCAAGTCAATCAGGGGTGAGAAAAGTGACAAAGATGTGACATCCCCTTTAACTCCTGATGGCCATATATTGCTCACATTTGAGTTAAGCTGTTTTGGAGGGATTTATGGTATTTTTTATTTATTTGCCTCAAAAATATGCATATTTTTGTACATATCATTTACACAAAATTGGAACAGTAAATGTAAAACTTAACTTTAAAGATCTTTTTTTTTTTAATTCATGTAGATAATTCATAGAAAATGTGCCAATAAGTGGAAGATTTCTGCTGCCTGGTTCAAAACAAACATAAAATGAAAATGACATGATATTACCACTATGACCAGTAGATGGCTGCAGAGGATCACTCATTGGTTCATTTGCCGTTTCCAATACAGTTATTTTCATGTTTTGCTTTTGAATTTATATTTAGACATTAGAAAATCACTAATATAGCATTTAAAAAAATCACTTTTTGTCAAAGTTCAGCACTGTTTTGTACTGAAGTATGAAGAGTTTTCAAAAGCTCATTGCATGCATGCATGCATCACACAAATGACCTATTCTGAATTCAAAATGGCGATTTTCGGGCGAAATGTGACTAGTTGAGCTGTCCTCAGTTTAATGCTTTTTTGTTTGTTTATTAGTCTTTTGCCTTTTTCTGTTCTGCACGCCAGAACATCAAGAGAACCTCTATTCATTTTGTTTAGGATATGACTGTGTCTGTGACAATGTTGAAGGGTGAACTCATTTAAAATGCTAAACAAATGTTAAACAAACAAACAAAATCTTCTTTCTCCTTTGTTCATTTTTAACCAATAAACTTTTGATTATTTATTTCATTAAAGAAGATTTTCACTTAATGATTGAGGCTAAATTTAAGAACGTAAGAGCCCTTAGCAGATCTTAGGTTATCAGCATAAAAAAGTTAAATGTCATTTTTGCTTTTTGCAGCGCAATTTTTTTTTGAAAGGATGAAAATAACAGTATATTTTCATCAGTTATTTTATCAGTCATTAAATCAGACACACACTCTAAAAAATGCTGGGTTAAATATAACCCAGCGCTGCGTTAAAAAGGGACAAACCCAGCACTGGGTTATATTTAACCCAGCATTTTTTAGAGTGCAGATAGAAGCACAGTAAGATTACATTTATTTGAAGGCATTTGTGAGAGCGCGACTGCTTATGAAGCTTCTGCCCGTCTGTGCAACGTCTCTCTACTAATAGTGAAGCTGTGGGTTTTAATTAAAAACACAAAAAAATTTTCGTTATAACTTTTCTGTTTCTAAGCAACTTTATTGATAACTCACAGGACAGCATTGACAATAATACGTTTTTGTTTCTGTGTGTGCATGATCTGTACGTTCTCCTCGCTTTAGTCAAAATCACGCTGCTCCTCTCCTCACTCCACTCTCATTGCACTCTGAACCCATTACTCTGCTTTGGGGTGGCAAAGCTCATTTTTTGGGTGGCAGTTTCCACCCCGTGCCACCCTTATGGACACGCCCCTTTTTGATGCTGATAGAGCAGTGTGTGTGTGTGTGTGTGTGTTTTCTTTAAAAAAAAAAGTTTCTCCAGAAATACTTCCCTATTTAATGCAATATTTCCTTACAAATTGTATTACCAGTATAACAATTTAAGTAAATATAGCTGTGTAAAAGATGATGCCCCCTTCTAGAACAATGTGCATTTATGTTTAAGTTATAACATAAATTATCATGTTTATGATTCTCATTTCTTTATCACAAAAAACTGGCACCGTTTTGGAGAGAAATTGGCTCTTTTTAATCTCTCTTTTTAACCCATCTCATGGTGTGTGTGATGCTGAACTCTCGTATGAGTTTCTAATGGTTTTTGTATTTTTTGCACAGTTCTAAACATTAATATTTAGAACATAGAACATACTTATAGACTTATAGTTCTCCGTAACCTTCAGCACTTGTCTGTTCAGCCTTGTCTCCTTCGTCTGCTATTTCAAAGTATTATTAAGCCAGTTCTTATGTATGGTGCCATTTGTTTGCTTACAGCTGCTAATACGAACAAACCTTTAAATCTAACTCATTTGGCTAGTAAGATGATTGGTATTCAATAATATCGGACAGACTAAGTTATCAGACTGTGTCACTTTAGCTACGATTCGGAAAGCACATATAATCCTAAATGATCCAGATCACCCACTCCTTCGGTATTTCTGTATTTATGTAGCATAACACATCTGAGGCTAGGCATGCATCTGACACAGCACACAACAAGCTAACCTGAAGCTGTAGTGAAAACAACATGCTTTTCTGCAGCAAGAACTAGAAAACTCCTAAGGATTGAGGGGGAAACAAAGCCAAGCACAGAAAAATCCTAGAGGAAAAGTATCCACAAGAGCATTGAGACTATTTTCCAACGAGACATTGACCACAAACATCCAGTGAATTAGGTTAACATCCTTAAGTGGCCCAATCAAAGCTCAGCTCTTCAGACCATCTGAGGAACTGGTTATTTGCAGTTAACATACTGTTCTTATATGAATGTATTGTTTGAGCATTAAATACACAGGCACAAGATAGCATTGACTTTGTCTGAAATACTCTTAAGAAATGCCAAGAATTTTAAAATCTTTTGTTGTTGTTGTTTTTAATAAATATATTTTTGGATTACTATAAATGTTTTATGTTGAAAAGTGAGATAAAATCATATAGCTTGTCCAAATTTGAGTGAAAATTAATTTTCATAATAGTTTTGCATGGTTTTATTGAAGGTAGCAGCACTTGCAATAATTTGGACAGAATCAGTTATGATCTGACTGACATACTATAAGACTAAATATATTATAACTTTTTCTCACTAAATAAAGAAGAGTAATGTAGTTATGTTGACAACAAGCTGCACAGTATATAAAACATTGCTTTCCATGTTCAACAAGCACACTGCATTTCTGACTGTCATGCATGTTTTACATTCATAGTTTGCTTGTGAATATGTTATAGACATGATGCTTTATAACAGTAACTATTAAAAAATGACCCTTGGGAAAAATAAGTACACTTCCATACTTTTAAAAACAGTACTTATGGAAATAATATACTTTAATAGAATACACTTATTTGCAAACTGAATGTAATGTTTTCTCATACTTAACTGGATGTTAATTGCATTTATGGTAAACTAAAATATACTTTAATGTCATTTATAATGAAATATGTATGACATATTTCAATATATTTGGCATTACACATTTTAAATAAAGTTGCCAAATATATATATATATATGTTCTGTACGTATTTAAAACACAGCAAAAACTTATTAAAACAATGATACTCCTAAAATGTACTTTAAAGGTAAACTTTTAATGTCACATTATTGCAAAGCACACTTTTTAGAAGTCTACTTAAACAGTCACGAAACTGTTTCCTTCTATTTCTTTAATATTATATTATCAGCAAGCACATTTTTTTAAAATAAACTTTTAAGATTTTATGGTACACTTCACTTAAGGTACACTTCTTTTTCACAAGGGTCAGTAATATCATGGTAAAATGTAGGCTAGTATTTGTTGCAAGCTTGCAGAAATTTCACCTTTCCATATCCATCCATCATAGTGTAAGTGCCCTTTCAATCTCCCCAGTTACACCACAATTTTCCAAATAGCATTTTCAGTTATATATTTTCAGGCTATATCCGTTGAGTCTCTGTATAAGCGACAGCTCTGTGGAAAGATTATACTAACTTTGCAGTTGCGGCTCAAACTGTAACTGAAATATCACAGTGAACTCAGTCCTGCCAATCCTGTCACGTTGACAGAACACAATACACACGACAGAGACACAATAATCCGTTTAAAAGTATTGTGCCATAAAGCTCTACGAAACGCGGACATTAGATTTCGAGCAAAGACACAATGATTAAGAATACATTGTATATCTTTGCAAATGTCATGCCTTCATATTCTTAGACGAGAAAAACATATTACAACGATTATTATCAGCAAACAGCGACATAATGCACATTAACGTAAAAAAAAAATTTGTAAAAAAAAAAAAAAAGGACCACCTCAGTCTAACTCATGCAAATTTCGGAAGGTAAAAGTACTCCTGTTATAAATCGAACTACAGTAACATGCAAAATATTGTGCCGTATCTTAATTTTTTTCTACGTCCATAATAATTCAGTTTTAAATGGTAAATTATACAAATACTTTCTAAACAACTACCTAAAGAAAAGTTTAAGTTTATATAGCCTAGAATTTGTAGTTTATAACGTTTAGCGTATTTATATAAAATTTGATTACAACAGTACCTCAGACAAACAGAATAAAACGGTCCTGAACTCCGGAGACAGTCTACAGGTGAAGCGGGTCCGCGTGAGACAACATCACTGGAGCGCGAGCTCTTTCTCTTCACGCGAGTCTTAAGAAAGCGCGCGGAATAACAGCCTCCCTCCAGAGAGCGCGCGCCTCTCGTCATACGCTCCTCTGTCTGTCTATCTATCTATCTATCTATCTATCTGTCTGTCTGTCTGTCTGTCTGTCTGTCTGTCTGTCTATCTATCTATCTATCTATCTATCTATCTGTCTGTCTCTCTGTCTATCTCTCTGTCTATCTATCTATCTATCTATCTATCTATCTATCTGTCTGTCTGTCTGTCTGTCTATCTATCTGTCTGTCTGTCTGTCATTATAAAGTGTAATTAATTCAAACTGTGTGATGTTTGTATGGTTGTCATTATCATGGCTGTTTTCTTGAGTGGCTCAGTCCCTCAGAGATCTGACCCTGGATACAACAGACCGTGGGAAGGACATCGCATCCTATGTTAGAGTTTGAACAATTTCAACAAGTTCTGTTTACAGACTCTCAGATGAAAAACTGTCATGATGATTTACAGTCCATGCAGAAGAACATCTGCCCCTAAACTCTCCCCATTGTAAGCCTTCATTATTCTATTACAAGTGCTAAAAATAAATGAATGAATAAATAAATAAAATATGATTTTTTTTTTCCGTTGTCACTGAATTTTCAGTTCACCTTATGAGGCCAAGCATTCGTTGTTTTAGCTGTTTGTGATTAAATCAAATAAATGTGATTTGATACCAAAGGGGTATGCTGTCTTTCAGTCTTTCAAGATTGCAGAATTTAGGAGTAAAGTTTAACGATTTTGTAGCTTATGCCACTTTCTGGGAATTACTGAGGAGTGAGAAAGGCCCAAATAATTGTCAGAAACTGAATAGGTTGATTATAGCCTACATAAAATCAATGCATACTCCATTATACTCCAGTTAATGCCACTAGGTGATAGTGTATACACATACAGTTGCTCAGTTGAAGAATTCTGCTGTGACCTTGTCAAAACACTGAGGGTGTACTCGTACTAGGCACAGTTTCCTTGAACCGAGCCTGAGCGCGATTATAATTAAATTAATCAAAAAGTGTACTGTAGTAGTAGTAATAGAAGAGGTTTGCGGTCGTAATGATGACAGTAGCGCACACAAAATAGTAGCTGTTCCATGCTCTGGCCCACCTCTTCCAAGCAAGCCAGGGATGGCACAGAGCAATCACACTAGTCAAACGTGCTCGGGCACAGTTCAGATCGCCTAGTGTGAGTACACCCTCATATTCTCGTCTCAATTTTGATCTCTCTTTTTTATTTTGTATCATTTTTCAACACATTCAGTGTGGGTCTGTTTATAACTGACTTATGTCTTTTACATGCAGGAGATAATGTTATTTTTTTCTGTCATGTACACAACCTTTTAAAAAGTCTCTTATGCTCATCAAGTTGGCATTTATTTGTTCAAAAATACAGTAAAACAGTAATAGTGTGAAGTATTATTTCAATTTAAAGTAACTATTATCTATTGTAATATATTTTAAAATGTAGTTTATTCCTGTGATGGCAAACCATTCTAATACACGTATTTGGTGGAGACACAGGAGAATGCCACCAACCAAAACACTGATGAGAATAGACAACAAAAAACTGAACTAAAGGGATATAAATACACAAACTAAATGAGAAACCAAATGAGACACAGGTGAAAGAAATCAGTAACTATGGCAACCAATAAGCACACTCAGAAACCTAGGGGAAAAAGGAAGTGGGAACTAAACAGAAAAAAAGGCAGGCTGATTTGTTGCTAAAAGTTGTTAAATGATGTTGAGATGTTGCACAATGACGTTGTCACAGAGTCAGCCACAACATCAGCGCCAGGTCCTACAGCTCCACCTGAATACTAACCTGCTGCACCTGTTCACATTCATTAAGGACTTGTTAAATGCTCATTTAGTTCACCACCTCATGTCTGGTCTCGTCATTCACTGCTGTGCGTATGGACTTTACCTGACTACTTATCTGGATTGTAATATTTACTTTCTTTGGTCCACATTATCCCTATCACTTCACCCACCTTATTCAACCTACCTCTCATCTGCAACAACATCATACAGACTTTAACTATCAAGCTAAGTAGTGACTGAGATTCATATTGACTACATCTACTTAGGAAGAAGGACACGAAGGCTGAGGATCCAAGTGCAGTAGTTTATTAAAGGGCAATCTACAATCGCAGTCGAAGTAACAGGCAAAGGTCATAACACTATGAGACAATCCAAAAGCAACAAATAAGCAGAAAACACTAATGATGGCCACTTTTGAAACACTGCTTCATGAAGCTTTGAAACCTTTACAAATCTTTTGTTTCGAATCAGTGGTTCAGAGCAGTATCAAATTGGGCAAGTCACGTGATTTCAGCAAACGAGGCTTCGTTAGTCATCACTGTTTCGAAACTCCGATGGTTGCCACTAGTGGGTGTTGATCTCAAATAGAACCCATGAAACTGTCTACTATGGTTTTAACTGATCTCGGATCAGTTTTATGTATGTATGTTAATAAAACGTCTCAGGTTACGTATGTAACCATGGTTCCTTGAGTAGGGAACGAGACACTGCGTCCTGCAGTGTCTCGTTCCCTACTCAGGGAACCATGGTTACATACGTAACCTGAGACGTTCCCTTTCATGGGAACTTTGAACTGCGTCCTCTAGGGGTCGCTATGGGGAACGGTATACCCACGCCACCATGCTGAGGGAAGTGCATGCCAGAAAACCATGGGTAGCACTAAGTACCAACTCTACCATATTGCCATGGGAGTTGCCCCTGGGACGTTAGACGGCTGTCAGTGACATTATTCCCTACGGCCAAAGGCCTAGGCTACATACCCCAAAAACTCACCTGTTAGGGCCAGGACTCCTGGGCCCGGGGTAGAGCTCAAGGCTTGGAATCAGGAATAGATTCCTTTAGGGAATACGACCAATAGCCTAGAATCATACTAAGTCTTGGCCTGTCATACAGGGGGTGTTCATTTAATAAAAAGCAGTAAGTGATCACTTGGTCTAGATTTTTTTTAACTGCTTAAATTTGCACTAAACATTTTGTCAAGTCAAGTCACCTTTATTTATATATCGCTTTTAACAATACAGATTGTGTCAAAGCAACTGTACAGCATTAATTAGGAAATTTTGCAATAATGTGTCAATAATGCAAAGTGACAATAGTAAACACTCATATTTCAGTTAAAGGCCGTTCATCATTGAATTCAGTGATGTCATCATCCAGCTCAGTTCAGTTTAAATAGTATCTGTGCAATCAAGTCAACGATATCGCTGGAAATTAAGTGTCCCCAACTAAGCAAGCCAGAGGCGACAG
>NW_015637536.1:192543-196269 GCF_001515625.1 Sinocyclocheilus rhinocerous | reverse complement strand
GATAAATCAGGAAGATTACTTACAAAGCAGTCTTTTGTGGAAGAAGTGATGGTTCTACCTTACTTGTAACAAGGCATAGAATTTACAGTTTTAGCTACAGTATATGAAGTTTGCACAAGACTAAACATAACTTTCAAAAGCTCATCATACGCAGGGCAGGAGGATTTGGGAAGGCTCAGCCTCAGCTTCTTTGCCCTCCTCAGACATTTCCTGCTTTTGCTGGGCCGAACCCAGCAGAGCACTGGCCCCTGGACCAGACGATGTTAATGAAATAACATCATCCTCCAGCTGCTCACTCTCGTCCACAGATGACGATCGCGAGAGGGAAATCACCTCTTTAAACTCATCGGCCAGATCCACCTGTGATCCCCATGAGCTCATTCTCCTTCGTGCATCAGCAGCGGCGGGTCCTGAATTGCAGGAAGCAGATGGCTGCCCCTCTTTCCTCGAAAAAATAGACAAATGAGAGCGGAGCTTTTTCATTGGAAAACGCTCGCAGTGCACACCGATTGCCCCCTCGGAGACATCGCGTGCGTGCTCTTCGCCCAAACAAATAACGCATAGATCGTGTGTGTCATCAGATGTTAAACAACGACAACACGGATGCACACATCCTCTAAATGCTTTGCTAGTGCTCGCCATGATATGAATAGAGAACGCTCTTACCACAGAAATGCATGCTTTAAACAAAAGAGTCAATGAAGACGAAGAAGAGGATGATGTGTTCTCCCGGCGCCTATTTATACTATAGTCGCACCGGTAGTGACGTCATGGCTGTCGCCGGCCAACGTGTTGTTGGTGTTTTTTCAATGTATGCTTCAGACACGGGTCACGACGAGGCGTCCCCCCCCATAGCGACCCCTATAGGATGCAGTTCGAAGTTCCCATGAAAGGGAACTGAAGTTAATCAACTGTTTTTGTCAGTGGCGGCTGGTCAATAGGGGGCGCTGGGGCGCCACCCCCCTCAAGTTAGCCAGGGAAGAAGCTTACTTCAACATGTTAAAAATAAGTTAAATATATATTGCAAAATAATCATGAAATTGCTTTGTTTAGTCATACGATTCGACTGGTAGTCATGTTAGCACCTATTAAAAATCAAAAAATCTAAACTCTATTTAGTTTGTTTTGTGTGTGGGGCGCCGGACAAATGGGTGTCTATTAGGTCCGTAAACTTTTGAAAAGCATGTGACTTGAGGCTAAGCTCTAATTGGCTTGTTTCAGATTGTAGACCCTCCCACTTTTGATTTTAGCGAGTCAGTATTGTTTTTATATATTTTGGCCTCATGTGATTGGATATCTCTTCCGAGATTAAAATAAATTCGATTTTATTTTCTTACAAAAAATCCTTTCACAAGACATTTAAATGAAAAAAAAAGAAATAAATAAAAATACGGATCATGGAGCTTGGATGGAGTTGGCTAGCTGGATGCGATGTAAGTCATGCCTTTTATTGTTTTCCCTGTTTGTTATTTTAAAGTCCTGTCACCGAAGCATTGTGGACAGCGACACAGAAGGTAACTGAAACAACACAGTTTAACTTGAGGCGATCATCGCGGTCCAAGCACAATGGTTCATGTAGATGATATAGTTATCCAATGGACATGTCTCTTTTCAAGTCAAATATGAGTCTTTATGGAAGTATTATTATATGCACAACCAGGGGTTAAATTGGGATTTGTTATTTTGGGGGGGGGCTCTATATCGAGCTTATATGTATATATGTGTGTGTGTGTGTTTTGTTTCTTTGCAAGTATGATTTATTCTGAAGCAATATTCTCATTTTATTCAATATTTATATATTCAATATTTTATCCATGGGCATTTTTTAACCTTTATAGAGAGCATTTTCCCACTAATCTCATACTTTAATTATTTCAAATTCTTACATTTGATCTATAAATTCAATTATAATAATGTGATTATCTATACATTATCAAATGAAATCATTTACACTGAAAAATACAAATGCATTAAATAATATTATGAGATTCTTTTAAATATTTTTGGAATATACAAACAAGAAATGATGGTGGAAATTATACTTTTCAACGAAATTAAAACGCCAGTAGGTGCCAGTAGTGAGCGTTTAATGAGTGAGTCATTGACTACCTTTACATGGACATCAGTAATCTAATATATATATATATATATATATACATATATATGTGTGTGTGTGTGTGTGTGTGTGTGTGTTTGCAAATATAATTTATTCTGAAGCAATATTCTCATCAGTTTTCTCAGCTGTGACATAAATCTGTGTGTTTTTTATATTTTATCCAAGGGCTTTTTTTTTTGTTTTTACCTTTATAGAGGGCATTTTCCCACTAATCTCATTAATACTTTAATTTCAAATTCTTACATTTGATCTATAAATTCAATTATAATAATGTGATTATCTATACATTATCAAATGAAATCATTTACACTGAAAAATACAAATGCATTAAATAATATTATGAGATTCTTTTAAATATTTTTGGAATATACAAACAAGAAATGATGGTGGAAATTATACTTTTCAACGAAATTAAAACGCCAGTAGGTGCCAGTAGTGAGCGTTTAATGAGTGAGTCATTGACTACCTTTACATGGACATCAGTAATCTAATTATTTACCTTATTCTGAATAAGACAATATTACAATTAAGGTGTTTACATGAGTTGCTTTTAGAATATTCCTTTCATGTTCCTGTTTTACATGTTATAGTACATAGTTCGATTAATGGCACACGTCATTACGTCACCACGCGACGTCATCCGACGCCCCTCCAGAATTTCATGTATAAACACATATAGTTCGTCTTCGTGATGATTCCATGTACAGTTTTGGGTGTTTCATTTTTAATTTACTGTAAGCTTCAAGTTAATTATTTGTCATGCTATACATGCAAACAGACGACGGCGTTGTTGAAGCCATTCTTTTGTTTGCTGTCAAACGGTCGAACACTGCCATGTGTGTATCCTGTCGCAAGATGCGGCGAAAAGTCCTACACAATGGTAATAATGTGATAAAGGTGTGTTCATGTCTTTACTGCACGTCAATAATGCGACTAAAATAGGAATACTCCACATGTCTTAATTCGATTAGTGTTTACTTCGATTATGACTTTAGTTATGACTTTAGTTTTGATTAAGTTAATCAAAAATCTCTGTTTACATGGTAGATTCTTAATCAGAGTATTGTCTTAATCTTATTAAAATCGGAGTATTGTTGTCCATGTAAACGTACTGATGTTTATCAGTACGTTTATGCATGGGCTAATGAAACTTCATCCGATTCAATCAGCAATGAATCGGCTGGTTGCTGTGAGATGCGCTGTGTTTCCGCCTAAAATGTAAGTGACCAAATATTATTGTATTTGCTTATTGAACTGTTTATAGAACTATCAGTCGTAATGGTGAAAACGTTGTGTGATGTTACCTAACTAACTGTATTTTAAATATAAAACTTTCCATTTTGAATTTTTACCTCAGGATGCTGAGTTTCTTAGTGTTGCGCGCTTTGATTTCACCTGGAGAGGCTGCGGGAGCCTCGCCTCAGCAGCGCAACCTTATACTGTCAATAGATACATTAGATATCCACTATTTGCCACTTACTCTAAATGTAATAAAATCAGAATAATATTGCGTTTTGGTGTTTACATAGTTATTTTTGGTTACTGATGTTTTAATCATGTTACTTGTCTGGCGTTAATGAAGAGTTAATGTCAAGCCCTGGAGTCTATAA
>NW_015637536.1:144792-189398 GCF_001515625.1 Sinocyclocheilus rhinocerous | reverse complement strand
GTTTCCGCCTAAAATGTAAGTGACCTAATATTATTGTATTTGCTTATTGAACTGTTTATAGAACTATCAGTCGTAATGGTGAAAACGTTGTGTGATGTTACCTAACTAACTGTATTTTAAATATAAAACTTTCCATTTTGAATTTTTACCTCAGGATGCTGAGTTTCTTAGTGTTGCATGTTTTGATTTCTCCTGGAGAGGCTGTGAACCTCGCCTCAGCAGCGCACCCTTATTCCGTCAATAGATGCATTATATACAGCTATATATCCACTATTCACAACTTACTCTAAAGGTAAATAAAATCAGAATAATACTTGCGCTTTGGTGTTTACATAGTTATTTTTTGGTTACTGATGTTTTAATCATGTTACTTGTCTGGCGTTAATGAAGCGTTAATGTCGAGCCCTGGAGTCTATGTGCCGGGGCTCAGCCCCAGACAGCCCCAGCCTAATTTAAACCCTGTGCACAACTACAAGTCAATTTATTGAACAATTTTCACAGTCTTTAAACTGAGATCTTAAAGGATTTGCTATCCTGTGGCTCTCTCGTGTGGACAACATTAGTATTATGGCCTTCATCTCTGAGTCACATTAATATAAATGGCTGATATTTTTTTAAACGATTACACGTTTAATGATTACTTTACTAACAATACACCCACATTAAACTCAAATTCACTGATTCATGGGATCTTATTTCATGCTTTAACAGTTGAATTTTAAATTTCCATTTTTTAGCTAAGCAATAATGATACATTATTATGTCACTTTTTAAATGGTTATTTAACAATTGCATTCAGTCCTGCTGACTGCATTAACAGTGTGATTCAGTTTGTTAGTGTGATTCAGTTTGTTTGTGGAACCCCCCCCCCCACTGGTTTTTGTACTGATTAATGTTCAGTTCTCAGTGCAGGAGGCCCAGTTAGTCACATGACATGAAATCCCGCTAGATTTTTACTATAAAAACAAACAATAAGAGGCCAGATGTTGTGGGTTGTTGAGTTGGCGGAAAGTGGATAATTTGGCATTTGAAATATATTGTAAAATGAGTGGAATAAAGAGACCAAGGTCTATTGTTTGGGAACACTTTGAGAATTAGAAAACAATACAGTGAGGTGTATGGTTTGTGATCAGCACTTGACATGCCACAATGATACCTCACTGTGACGAGAGGGGCGGGGGAACGGAGCGAGGCCGGTGGAGTATATGCTAATGCATGCTAATGCACCTGCGCCATTCACTGGTCTCGAGTCCCACGGAGGAGCTCCGGAAGGATAAAAGGAGGAGTGACGACAATGTTGGACGAGAGAGGACCAGGCCTGGATTTTATTTTGAGTTTTGGTTCTGTTTGTGCGCGACAGTCGTCCGCGAGGGGCTGTCGCGCTATTTTGTGTTTATTTATTTTATTAAAGTTTTCTTTGAGCGTTCGCTGGTTCCCGCCTCCTTCTTCCCGAACTACAAACTTTGTTACACTCATCAATGTTGCTCAATGTTGATGGGCATGCATCTGGTGGAGCTGAAACATCTGGTGTACCTAGACAAGTTAAGTATACATTTTCACACCAGATCTTCTGGGCCTCTAATTACCAAAAGTGGTAGGATAATATTGGAAGTCCTCAAAGCCTAAAAACGCTGTATATTATAAATGACAATCACACAGCATACAGTTAAATGTCACTTTTTTTTCAGCAAGGCAAAAGGACATTGATGAAGCTCTAGTGGACATGATAATCAAGGATTTGCAGCCATTTTTAGTGGTGGAGGATGAGGGCTTCAGGGCTTTTGTAAAGAAGCTTGGCCCAGCATATGTGCTTCCCACAAGGCATGCGCTGAAGGACATGGTCACTGCAATGTATGAAGTGACAAAAGAGAAGGTGCTGGAGGCTACCTCGTTCAGATCCAGCACCAGTGCCACTGAGAAACTGTCTGCAATCCAGCAGCATGATGGCAGGCCAAAAAGAAGCTGATTCAGGAGGTGGAAACTAGGTGGAACAGCACATTTTGTGTCTTCAAGCCCTTTCAGCCTTCAATCATGCAACAGTTGAACTCTCCGCTGAGAAAGTGGTCACAGCTTCAAAGATCATAACTATTGTCAGAATGCCTTTTCATAAAATCAATGAAAAGGCACACAAACTGACATCAACAACAGGCATTGACCTCACAAACAACTTGATCACAAACCTAAAACAACACTTTGGAGCTATAGAATTGTTAAGGATGTTGGCCAAGGCCACCCTTTTGGATCCCAGATTTAAGACACTTGCTTTTGGCAGTGCAGTCAACGCTGTTGCTGCAGTAAAGGACTGTATTACCTATACAGCCATCTACTTCAGCAGCAACAAATTCAGCAGGAGGACTGGGAGATGGAGAGGAGAACCTATGGACACTTGAATAATAAAATAAGTGAAACACAAAAGGTCCACAGTGTCACTGCAGATGCAACGGTTGAAGTACAGCGATACTTAAACACACCATATGTTAACGGAACAAGTGATCCACTGGAGTTTTGGGCAAAACATCAAACTTTCTTCCCTCATCTTTTCCACCTTGCCAAAAAATACTTGTCAATACCAGCTACTGTACATCTGTGCCATGTGAACAAGTTTTTGTCTAAAGCAGGAGAAGTTCTATGCAAAAAAAGAAAGAGTTTGAATGCTAAAACACTGGAACAACTTCTATTCTTAAATAAAAACTCATTATGGTATTTCTGTCTTGTTTTCTTCTTGTCACAGTTTTATTTTTTCAAACACAACTTCCCTTTCACACACACTTATAAGGTTTGAAAACATATGTAAAAGAAATAAAGAAATGCATTCTTGCCAAGCATACCTGAACCTTAAAATACAGCTATCATCCTCATAATAGTTGAGTCACAACATTACCCCTTTACTTTGCTAGTGTTTTATTGGCTGCTGTATTTTGTAAATATAAACAAATTTAGATTTTGATGGCTGCAACACGCTCCAAAAAAGTCATTACAGAGGCAAAATAAAAGTGAAAAGGTTATAGAATATCCAAATTAAACTGTTTTTGAAACACCTCATCTTTTCCACCTTGCCAAAAAATACTTGTCAATACCAGCTACTGTACATCTGTGCCATGTGAACAAGTTTTTGTCTAAAGCAGGAGAAGTTCTATGCAAAAAAAGAAAGAGTTTGAATGCTAAAACACTGGAACAACTTCTATTCTTAAATAAAAACTCATTATGGTATTTCTGTCTTGTTTTCTTCTTGTCACAGTTTTATTTTTTCAAACACAACTTCCCTTTCACACACACTTATAAGGTTTGAAAACATATGTAAAAGAAATAAAGAAATGCATTCTTGCCAAGCATACCTGAACCTTAAAATACAGCTATCATCCTCATAATAGTTGAGTCACAACATTACCCCTTTACTTTGCTAGTGTTTTATTGGCTGCTGTATTTTGTAAATATAAACAAATTTAGATTTTGATGGCTGCAACACGCTCCAAAAAAGTCATTACAGAGGCAAAATAAAAGTGAAAAGGTTATAGAATATCCAAATTAAAGTGTTTTTGAAACAGTTCACAGCAAGCAGGTGAATTGATAATAGGTGAGTGGATCATGTTTCTGTATAAAAGGAGCATTTCTGTCTTTGCAATCAAAGCTCTTCCCATTCCGCTCTCCATTTCTCCAATATGTATCTGTTGATTACTGGCTTCACATCAGAAGGTGGGATTTGGCATTCATTTACATTTTCTGTAAGAGCTTGCTATGTCAGCTTGTTCGTTTCCAATAATTCCACTATGTCCTGGAATCCAGCAGAAAACAATATCATAATTGAGTCTCCACAACTGATTTGCTTTGATGAATATGTCAACAATTATTGGATGATTTGTTTTCAAAGATTCCAGAACTTGCAAACAGGATTTTGAGTCAGTGAACGCTATGACGTTTCTTTCTTTTGCTTTTTCAATATGACCAAGAGCAAGTAATAGAGCTTGGACTTCTGCTGTAAAGATGGAACAGTAGTCTGGGATATGAAAGCCATAGTGTTGATGACCGCTTACTATTGCTGCAGATAACATGGTTATCCATTTTTGATCCATCAGTGTATATAGGATTATGACTGGGATAAAGGCTTCTTATGTCAAAACATGTTGACGGTATATATACGGGTAGGTTTCACTCTTCTTATTGCAGGTCAGTTCCTAATTGATATATAACTTTTCTATACTCCAAGGTGGAACTGGACAAAGGAGATTCTGGTTTAGGAAATCAAGATTTATGCCCATATTATATGTCTAATATATCTCAGATAGTCAAAAAGACAGTGGAAATGTGTGCTGTGGTCAAATGAGTCAACATTTCAACTTATTTCTGAAAAAAATGGACGTCGAGTTCTCAGTCCCAAAGATCAAAGGAACCATCCAGACTTTCATCAGTGACAGAAGAAGCAAACATCTGTCATGGTATGGGGGTTTATCAGAGCATGGGTGACTGGAATATGTGCGAAGGTACCATTAACATGGAGGCATATATTTTTTTAATTGTACATAGACAAATACTGCCATCAAGATGATGTCTTTCATAGGAAGTTAATGGTTATTAGATCAAGACAATGGCAGCTCTCATTCTGCATGTGCTACGACAGCGTAGCTTCGTAGACAGAGCGAATGTGCTGGACTGCAGTCCAGAGCTGTCTCCTATTGAAAATATATGACCAGTCATGAAAAGGAGAATAAGACAATGATGATCACAGACGAGATTGGACCAAAATTTTGCTTGCAAGACTTTAACAATTAGTATACTCAATTCTCAAACAATGAAACATTGCAATTAAAAGGAAAGGTGATGCGACACAGTGTTAAACATGCCTCTGTCCCAACTTTTTTGTAGTGTGTTGCAGCCATCAACATTTTTTTAAATTTACAAAATAAAATTAAGTTGGCCAGTGAAAACATTTGAATTTTGTTCTTTGTACTTTAGCCAATTAAATAAAGGTTAAAGAGAATGAACAAATAGAATATTCTTGATTTTATGGCATTTCAAATACATCCCAACTTTTCTGGAATTGGGGTTGTAAATTAAGCTGGATGACGTCACTGTAGAGCTTCTGCTGTACAGCATCACATCTTACAACATTAACACTACTGAATTTAACTGAATCAACAGCTGAAAAATGACACTGCTGTTTGTTGAACGGTCTATAGCTGAACTGAACTCTTTTCAGACTGATGAACTTCACACTGTTATTGATCTGAACTGAACCAACACTGGCTTGCTTAGTTGGGGTCTGAAAGACGCTTAACTTTCAGTAATTTTTCTATGATTGGACTGACTGACACCATCGGATGAGAACAAAACTTGAACTAAATTAAGATGGATGACGGCACTATCGTGTTCTGTAGAGCTGCTTTTGCTTGCATCTTGCAACATCGACACCGGTATTGAACTTAATTGAATTCATGTTTAACAAACTGGATCTGAACAACAACACTACTGCTTTTTGAAGAACTGTTTACAGCTGAATGATTAACTTTGATTTGAACAAAACCAACATTAACCTGACTTAAGCTAAATAATGACAGTATTGTCTTTTAGAGCTGCTTTATATCTGAATCTGAACGGATTCTGCATCTCTGTAAAGCTGCTTTGACACTATCTGTATTGTATAAAGTTCTATAGAAATAAAGGTGACTTGACTATATAACCCTTTCATCTACATGGTACAGGAAAACAGATGACACTGTTGTTTTGTAATACCTTTTATTAATATAAAATTAGCTACAACATTTAATTAGTGTTGCACATTATATTATGCAAGAATTAACATAAACTCTGAATTAATATTGAATAATATATGTACATGATATAATTCTGTTACATCTAGGCATACACATAGCATATTACCTTAAATTCATTTTCAAATAAATTTTTACATATGTGTTTGACAATAAAGTGTTTGGCCACTTTTTTATCCACCTGCACATCAGCGTTTGGAGTAGACCACATCTATATGAAGAAATACAAAATATCAGTTAGATATAAGATATATGTGAGCCTGGAGCACAAAAGCAGTGTTAAGTCGCTGGAGTATATTTGTAGCAATAGCCAACAATACATTGTATGGGTCAAAATTATAGATTTTTCTTTTATGCCAAAAATCATTAGGATATTAAGTAGATCATGTTCCATGAAGATATTTAGTAAATTTCCTACCGTAAATATATCAAAACTTAATTTTTGATTAGTAATATGCATTGCTAAGAACTTCATTTGGACAACTTTAAAGGTGATTTTCTCAATATTAAGAATTTTTTGCACCCTCAGATTCCAGATTTTCAAATAGTTGTATCTCAGCCAAATATTGTCCTATCCTAACAAACCATACATCAATGGAAAGCTTATTTATTCAGCTTTCAGATGATGTATAAATCTCAATTTCGAAAAATTGACTGGTTTTGTGGTCCAGGGTCACATATATGATAAGACTGAACAGATATGCTCATCATACAGACATTAACAGCACACTAACCTCGATGGTAATCCGGATGCACATTTTCATAGATGGGATACAAAAGGTTCTCCTGTTCACTGCGCAGTTTTCTTGCACGGAGCACATCTCGCACGCACTGGTAGAGGTACGAGTACTGGCACTAGTGCAACACACATGACAAATAAATTTGATTTCATATATTTGTGTCTGTGTGTATTCTCTCGTTTCAAAAGCAGTAGTGTGTTTTACAGATGAGCACTCACCTCTGTCTGCACCATGTGTGTGCGATGAAGCCTCAGATCAAACACAGCACTGTAGATGTCCACCGTGTCTCTAGTGTCCAGCTGCTGAAGGACTCTGTCAAGAGCAATAAAGGTTCCGGTGCGCCCCACTCCAGCACTGTCAGGGATAAAAAAAAAAGTTCACAGAGATAAACACTCTTCCTTCAGGGGAAGATATATGTAATAGATTTGCTAAAGTTGCTTAGTAGCAAGTATACTAGATCTCCATGGGCAGAATATTCTGCTTTGCTTTCTTTGAGTTATGTTTGTCAATTAAATTAAGACAGAAATTGGAAAGCATTTGAACAGACATTTCCATTTGGGACAGTGCCTAAGTCAGGGATGGACAACTTCAGTCCTGGAGGGCCACTGTCCTGCAGAGTTAGTTCCATCCCTAATCAAACACACCTGCCTCTAATTTTCAGAAAATCCTGAAACAGATTAGATTCCTCAGGTGTGTTTGATTAGTGATGGAGCTAAACTCAGCAGGACAGTCCCACATTCCTGGCCTAAGTGGTTTCTTAGGCTGCGTTTACACTTGGCATTAACATGCGATCACCGTGATCCGATCAAGCAGATCGGATCATCAGTCAGTCAGAACACGGTGCGTTTACACTTGGCAATATCAACTGACTTTTCTATCTGGGTAACCGATCGGATCTGTCTTCCCCGCGCAATATTTAAATAAGTCTGCAGAGAATGGCCCGTTGCAAAGTCAACCTGAAGTGTTGGGTTTTCGTTTGAAAAGCATTTTCAGTCGCAGGACATTTTACAAATCAAAGATAAGTGTAGGAGTCTCACTAGCGCTCCACACGGGTGTTCTCCGTCTTTTTTTCTGACAGTTTGCGAGAGAGGGGTCGGTGTTTTGCGTGATGTCGACCTGCGAATGCAGACACGATGGCTGGATTGCATTTACATTACACTGAGATCCGATCACAATGCGTCCTCGACTACCTCTGGACCAGGACACGCTGATCGGATAACATTCCGATCAGAAGTGCGTTTACACTTGTCTTTTCAATGTGTATGTGGACAACATCCGGATACAGGTCACATGTTAATGCCAAGTGTAAACGCAGCCTTAGACTACACATTACTATGATCAAGGTAGTGCTGTAAAAATGACTGTCCACCTGCAGTGCACTACAGTGGCTCCAGAGAAGGGCGTCCGGTTGATATAGTCTCTCACAGTCCGCACAAACTGAATGAGCGACTGCGTGATCTCTGGAACTCCGTGATCCGGCCACACAGTGTAGTGAAACTGACGTACCACTCGGGAATAGCTCAGCTGTTCCTCCTGTACAGACATGCCACACAGCTCATTAGTGTATTCCTATTAGAACTCATCTGTGAGGAACAGAGACATTATACCCACATTACAGATCTTGAATTCTCGGATGGTCCACTCGGGCAGCACAGATTCTGACTGCATCTGAACGACCAGATCCCCATAGTACAGCGGCTCCTGATCAAATGGCCAGTAGTGGTCACACTTCACCTAAGTACGAGAGTCAAACACAAATTCATTGAGTTAATGCCAAGAGAACCTCATGAGCAGAAGAATCATGTGTGATCATATGCACATACCCTTCCTTTCTCAACACACTGTGTCACCATAACTATGTTGTGAACATTCTGCTCCCAGACCATCTTCCAGAAATCATCTTTAGTGCCGGGCAAAGGACCCTGAGTCGCTATATACTCCCGTCTGAAGTTATTGCCCTTTATAAGAAACAATGTGATATGTTTAGTTAAGTGTCATTGGTAAGCCTTAGGACGGAAACATGCACTTGCAGTATATTTTTTGCCAACTCTGCCCACCATTGCTTAGATATTTTACATTTAATACAAATAGAATATTACTTCATATTTATACATTGTGTGAATAGCAACAGTTACTCTTTACACTATATGTGTTGCTATTTTTTTACTTGGTGTGAACTGTACACTATTTACTGTATTTTTGATGAAATTTTGTGTCAAATGCTTTTAATCAAAATGTGTTATTTATATATAATTTTTAGCTTTCAGTTCAGTAGTTTAACATGATTTTGTATCAAAGACTTTTGACTATTGTTATTAATGTACTTCCATGGCCAAAGATCTTACAGGAACATAGCTGGCATTAATATAATCTGAGCAGGAGTCATCATCAACATAGGACAGCTTCACCCGTGTAGAATCATCTGTTCAAAGAACACGTCAAAATAAGTTTAGAAAAATTATATTACAATAATATTAGATATTTGAACAAATACTCTGATTTGCATAGACATACAAGGCAGTATATTGTTGTAGCGATTTTTGCCTCTGTTTTCAGGCAATAACGCTGCGTCTTGAGGTTGGTTACGACCAACATCCTTCAGGTCCTGAAAGCAGAACAAATGTTTAATGTGTTCATTCTGAAATGAGAATCATTCTAAATATCATGTTATGAAATATGGAGGATATTTTACCTCATATTCCTCAGAAAGGAGGTAGTTGGAGTCTGCTCGAAGTTTAGCTAAATGTGACTCAAAATGTGTGATGCTGATGGGACTGTATTTGGAAAAGACAACACTATCTTACAATAGATAATAAAAAAATTCAGAATTCATTCAAAGAATACACAGTATACCAAAACTAGAGGCTAAAGTTTGTGAACAAAATTTGATGTTGGCTTAAGAAAGCCAACATGGGCAGCCTTAAGGCAAAAAGAGCCAGATCACACATTTGTCAGGTGTTCTTGAGCTGGCCCCCCACAAAAAAAAAAAAAGTACAACAGTTATATTTAACAGTTAGAGTAATATTTTTCTATAGACCCTTGCTATTTTGTATTCTAATAAAGAAGCTTATTATGACAACACAATTGTCAATACCAGACACATTTCACAATAAACAAATTACAAGCAATAGCACAAAAAAGTAGGTGTGTGTGGAGTTCATGTGCAGAAACTGAATAATCAAATGTAAAGTAAAATTGCATAGTCATCAAAAATAGAGTGATCCTTGTGAAAGATACAAAAGTTATTCAGTCATGAGCAATAAGAGATTTTCTCGTTTTTTTTTTACATAAAACACAGACAGCAGCTGGTAAATGCGGTCGATTTGATGCACAAATCCAATATGATCCACATCCATTTTATTTCTCAACCGTTTATGTTCACTTGAGAAATAAATGACTGTTTTCGATGATATTCACCAAGACATAATGTATTTTGACATGATCTTGTAAGTATTTGTCTGTTCAAGTGCCAAATGAAGAGAAAGTGAACACGCCTCGGGGCTCACACGTTGTCAAAGACGCGACGTGGCTTCTTGTGTCACACAAAACAGCTCGTAAGAATGAATTGGATCTCTTTCATGTGTTCCTATGCTTGAATGGTGTAAAATCGCTTGAATGCTTTAACTGGCAAGGCTTAAAAACACATGCAAATTATAAACTGTTATGAGGACGCAGCATCGGAGCAGTGACAGATCAGTCAACTGTCCTGAGCGTCTTTCAAACTGGCCTCTGGCCATCAGACAGTCATTACGTGACCTGGTCACTATCAAATATGTTGGTTTAGCTTGGCAGTATAAAGGAAATGTATGCATTTATTAGTAAATTTAACTGATTGACATCTAGAGCAGTGGTTCTGAATTCCAGTCCTGGGGACCCCCTGCTCTGCACATTTTGCATGTCTTTCTTATTTAACACACCTGATTCAGATCATCAGCTCGTTAGGAGAAAGATCCATGAACTGAACTGAGTGTGTCAGATAAGAGATGCATACAAAATGTGCAGAACAGTGGGTCCCCAGGACTGCAATTCAGAACCACTGCCCTAGAGGGAGCATTTTTGCTCAGCCAATGTAAGTCTATGGGAAATTTGTTATTTTTGATAATTATTTATATGAATCAGTCTGAAAAGATATTGCAACAAACAACACACCAGGGCAAGGTCTCTGCCAATTTTGGTGCTAGTAGCATTAAAGCCCTAGGAAGAGATTTTAGTCTCAGAAGAAGAAGAATTCGTTTATATAGCATAACAGTATGTTGGCTTTCTTAAGCCAACATAAATATTATAAAAATATCCTGCTGCTGCCTCTGTTACAGTACGTAATAATGGAGAAATATGACATAATATAATACTAAAACAATGTTCATGTGTAGCTGGAATTATAATGTGAATTAAGAGCTTCAGACTTAATGTGGCATTCTGTTACAGATCTACATGATGTGTTTTGCTCTGAGATGAAGTACAGTACCTTGAGACACGACGGTTCCTAAAACACAGAAGAAAATAACATTGTAATAAGATATTATTATTATTATTATTATTATTTAACTGCTATTGTAACCTTTAATGATAATATAAATGCAGTCACTCTTACCCTCTAACAATGACGTGAGTTCCTGAGGGTTGTCTTTCTCTTCTCAAACTCATTCTGACCACAGGCTCTTGTGCACTCCTGGTAAAGACAAAAACCTGTCATCACTAATTAATTACTGCCTGATTCTTGTCATCTTCTGTATCGGAATAGATATTGTTCTGTTGCTCAGCCAAAGTCCATCATCACTAACTCTAAACCATCATCAAAAACCCATCAGCTCTAAGTCAAATTGATCATCATAAACCCATAATTACAAGCATATAATCACTGATGTATAATTCCAAAAACAAAAACACCACAAACCTGTATCTACATATCGGTCAAAATTATTCAGTCCCCACTAATTTTTCCTGGCTAACCTGTCATTTCTAACCCACTATAATAGCTTGTCACCACCACAAATGTCTCAGGTTATGACTGTAACTATGGTTCCCTGAGAGAGAATGAGATGGTGCATCAAAACGCTGTGGGAACGCCTTTGCGTAATTGTGTCTGGAAGCACGTGTGAAATCAGTCCAATGGAATGGCGGACACACTACGCAGGGTTATGTGGTGACCAGGAAGCTTAAAACCACATCCAGAACAAACAGTGTTAACTTCTGATAGGTCGAAGCAAGTCACTCACAGGGATGTAGGAAGTATGGCAAGGCAACGCAGTGTCTCATTCCCTTTGAGAGAACTATGGTTACAGTCGTAACCTGAGGCGATCCCTATCCAGGGAACTCGTGCTGCATCAAAACACTGTGGGAGTGACAATATCCATGTTGACAAATGCCAGTCTAGTGTGAACTCATGGTGAGCACAACTAAGACAAGAGCACTTTGTAGAACCGAGGTCTAAGTTGTAGAATCTACTTCTTGTTGAGTGAGCTCAGACCCCCAAAGGTGAAGAAAGGTCAGAGGACTCATGAGCGAGGGAGATAGTCACAATTATCCACCTACTCAACATCTGCTTGGTCGCCGGAAAACCTTTTTTAAGTGGACCAAAGCAGACGAACAACTGATCAGCTTTCCTCCACAGGGCAGCTCTGTGGACATAAAAGTCCAGCACTCTGACTAGACACACCAAATTAAGCTTCTCTTGGTCTGGAGTTCTAAATGGAGGAAGACAGAAGGCCTGCAGCACTATGGGCCGTGACACATTAGTGGGCACCTTTGGAACATAACCCGGCCTCGGGTGCAGAAAAGCAATGGTGTAACTGACAGGGCTTGAACTCTCCTACTCTTTTAAGAGATGATATTGCCAGAAGAAAAAATATCTTTAGTATTGAAAACTTCTCTGAAACCTCTTCAATGGACTCAAATGAAACTTTACTTAGCCCTTCCAACACCACGGCCAGATCCCATGCCAGAACTCGAGCCAGAACTTGCAGGCCTCAGCCTCAAAGCACTAAGGAGGAAACAAATTACCAACGGGTTTCTCCCCAATGACTGACCACCCAATATGACTGAATATGGTTTATTCCACGATCTCAACACCTTGATGTGGCAGGCCCCAACATGGAGGCTGACTTAACACACAGGAAGCATTCATCCATTTTTTCCCCCAATATGTTTATTGACCTTTTCTTATTTATAACCCCACACCAACAAGACTTACACTTAAATAAATAAACTAAAGAACAATAACACAGACTAACTTATACTCTAAATGAAAAAATATAAATAAATACAAATAAATAAATAAATAGATAAATTGGTAACAGACAGTGTTTACAATGTCAAGTAAAAATCAGTACAATGTCAAGTAAAGTCTACATTTCCATTTTACACGATGTTCATGTATGGTTCCAAAAGCTGATCAAAGTCTTTCCGCTTGCCCTTAGCAATATAAGTTAATATAAGTCTCTCCAGTCCAATACAGTACAATATCTCCTTTTTCCACATTTTCAAGGATGGAGCATCTATACTCTTCCAGCATAATGCATTAACTCTTCTGGCTTGAAGGAGATGAAATCTAGGAGTTTAGTCTGTTTCGATGTAAAGTAAAAATGTATTGTAATACATGTCACCTTCCTTCTAAATTTCCAAGAGTTTTTTCCTCTAATTTTGATAAAAATGGTATACAGCTTATCTGATCCTCTTTTGATGACGTCAATTTTTAACTGTAAATATATAAAAATAAAAAAACGATTGTATATTTCTTGCATAAATCTTCATATAGATCCATAATTTTCTGAATGCCTCTAGTTTTCCATAACTTAAAATCTCTGTCTTTAATACCTGGTATAAATTATTCATTACCCCAAATAGGAGTAAATTGGGACAGTCTTGGCATATCACCTATATGCTTATGAAAGTGAGTGAAAGTGAAAGTGACGTGACATGTGGCCAAGTATGGTGACCCATACTCGAAATTAGTGCTCTGCATTTATCCCATCCAAAGTGCACACACACAGCAGTGAACACACACACACCGTGAACACACAGCAGTGGGCAGCCATTTTTGCTGCAGCGCCCAGGGAGCATTTGGGGGTTCGGTGCCTTGCTCAAGGGCACCTCAGTCGTGGTATTCACGTGACTGAATTCACTCCCCCCACCTACAATCCCTGCCGGTACGAGACTCGAACCCGCAACCTTTGGGTTACGAGTCCAACTCTCTAACCATTAGGCCACGACTTCCCCTTGGCATGTGCAGGATGCCAAACTGAAATTGTATTTTTAAGAAAATGATTTTTTGTTTTCTTCTTCAGTGACTTAATATCTGAAGTATAGATACATTTTAATGGTCCTGGAGTGGACTTTTGTATAATATCATCTGCAAATAAAGAGTTACAGTGATCCTTCCCCCCAATTGTAATACCTGATTTTGCTGTATGGACTCTTACTGGCATAGCTAATTAATTATCTTGATGGCGCTGGTGAGGCGGCAGCCTGTAGTGTGCAGCTGTATGTGTGTCTGTAGTGTTTTTAGCGCTTTTATTGTGTTTTTATTATTAGCGATTGTGTTTTTTTTAGTCTTGAGTAGTGGATTAATTGTTGATATGGACTTGACATCTGAAAAACCCATCTGGGTAGAGGACCACAGACAAGAGGCACCTCTTTTGGTATATACCCAACAGGAACTGTTTGACCTGGCACAATATTCAAAACTTGCGATCATACACGATATCCCTGAGGAAATATTACTGAGGAGACACCGGGGAATTCAAGCTGGGGTGAAGAGAAATAAGAGGCACAGAGAGAGAGCATGGAGAGAGACTTTTAAACCATTTCTACCATCTATCACTATGGGAAATGTTCACTGTTTAACTAACAAGCTCAAGGAACTAGAGACTCTTGTCAGGAGCCAGAAAATGTATCGAGAGGTCAGCTGTCTGGTATGTCTGTTTGAGACGTGGTTGACAGACAGTATCCCTGATGTTTTGACCAGCTTTACCAGCTTCTGGATGGTACGAGCGGACAGGGACGCCGGATCGAGCAGTAAGCAGAAAGGAGGGGGGCTTATTCTGCTCGTTAATGACAAGTGTGTCTCTCTCTCTAAGACTTTGCCCACATTTAAGCAGTTTGTTGATTGTACAACAAGGGGAGATAAGATCTTGGATCTCTTGTATGCTAACGTAAAAGATGCATATAAATGCACTGCTCTGTCCCCTCTTGGTCGATCAGGCCATGACATGGTACATCTCTCTCCTTGCTACATTCCAGTTGTTAAGAGGTTGCCTGTCACCAAAAGAACTTTAAAATACTGGCCCCCGGGGAAAGATGAAGCCCTGAAGTACTGTTTTGAAACAACAGACTGGGACGTTTTCTGTGAGGTTTATGGGGATGACATTGATGGACTATCAGAATGCATTACCCATTATATTGATTTCTGTAATGATGATATCATGCCCTCCAGAAAAAGTCACTGTTTCCCAAATAATAAACCATGGGTAACTAGTAGTCTGAAGACCTTGCTCAATGAGAATAAAAAGGCTTTCAGAGAGGGGGACAGGGAAAAAGTTAAACAAATTCAAAGAAAACTGAGGGTGAAGACTAAGGAGGGGAAAGAAGCATACAGGTAAAAACTGCAGCAACATCTGCAGCAGGATGGAGTGAAGAGAGGAATATCACAGGTATGAGGCAGAGGTGGGGTTCACTGTTGGGTGGTGACCAAAACCTGGTGACGTGCTGCCAAGATGGCTCCGGCCACTTTGAGCTTCAAAAACGCTCTTCAGAAACCTACGGGTGACGTCACGGACATTACGTCCATGTTTTTATACAGTCTATGCATTTGACCCATCTCCTCAGAGTCCTCTCTCCTTCCTCCCTTCTCCACCAGTAGTTCCGCCCGTAATTCTTCAACCATCTCAGGTCAAGAGGGAACTGGACCGATTGAAGCCGGTCAAAGCAATGGGGCCGGACGGTATTAGCCCCAGACTGCTGAAGACCTGCTCTGCACAGTTGTGTGGTATTATCACATGCCTGTTTAATCTGAGCCTGCACTTACAGAAGGTCCCTGGACTGTGGAAAACATCTTGCCTGGTCCCTGTTCCCAAGAAGAGACACCCTACTGACCACGATTATAGACCCGTAGTGCTCACCTCACATATTCTGAAGATATTTGAGAGACAGGTCCTCTCTTACATCAAGGCTAGTGAGTCAACTTAAATGGATCCTCTACAGTTTGCATATCAGCCTTATATTGGTGTAGATGACGCTCTCATTTACATGTTACAGAGGACCCATGCACATCTGGACACTCATGCAACGCATCGTCATTTGGACTACTGTGGTACTGCTTTTTGACATTTCTGCAATAAATAAATTCTTGTGATTACACGTGTATGTCTGTTACGTTTCTCTTATAGACAGCTGTATACTGAATTTATATAACTCTCCACAAATTTAATAAACGTCGGGTCCTATAACAAATATGTTTGCAACCTCCATCTAGGACAATGCTCAAATCTGCCTAAATGAATCTCCATAGATACTGCTGCATGATCACTAATTACTATACTATTGTACCAGTATTCTTTTACATTAGACAGTAGTTCCATAGATAATATAAAATAATTAATTTGTGAGTGAGTTTTATGTTTAACAAGAATAGTCTCTTTTATTTGGGTTCAGCATTCTCTAAACTTCAATTAATCTTAGATCCTTCATATAACCAATTAATGTTTTTCTAGTTTGTATATGAGTTGTATAAATTTGGGTGGATCTGTCCAATATTGGGTCTTCCAGAAGGATCTTGAATAGTTTTCGTAACTTGAAATGGCAGTGCTCTTCGAATGAGGATAACTACGCCCCATGCATGAGAGCTAAAGGCTGCATGAAATACTTGGCCTGGCCATCTTTTACTCAAGCAATGGATATCTGATGCAATCAAATGTGATTGTAAAAAAAACTATTTTAGATTTTAGATATTTTATCCTATTCAATACTTGTTTCAGTTTGGCCAATTTTCTCATTCCCCAGACATTCCAACTTGTAATTTTAATATCAAGACTACCTTTTAGTTTTGTTTTCTCCATAAATTACTATCTTAGTATATTATCAAATATAAATAAAATGAAGGAAAGAAAGAAAGAAAATAAATAAATAAATAAATAGAATGTAAAAGAACACCTCCCCCATCAGCTAAAATGTATTTGAATGTTTTGAACTCACTCCTACTGTACATCTCGATTGTCCGCTGTTGTCTACAGCTGATCAAATATTTCTATGACATGTTGGTTTAACTCTGCAGTTCACTCAACAGTAGATTCTACTTTGGCTGTAAGATGCTTTTGTAAAACCTTTCAGCTTCTTGCTGCGTTGAAATCTTGCCATTGTGTAGCACTCTCAGCTTGCAAGGGTTATGTTGGAATCCATGGAAAGCGTTGGATTTTCCTTCTGCCCCGGTTCTCCAGATCATCCGTCTTTGATTCGAGGTAAGCGATTCGTTTGATGGCCGAGTCGAGTGCAGCTTCTGTTTTTTCAAGTGTCTTTTCTGTATCGTGAATGCAGCCTTCAGCCTCCTCGATACGTGTTGCATTGGAAGAAACATATCGTTTTACATCTGACACTTTGCTTTCCAGCACAGCCATTGAGTTCGCCATATCGGTCGGACAGGTGTCAATATTATCCAACTTTGTTCCGATCTCTGCTCGAAGCGATTTCAGTTCATTTAAAACTTCAGCTAAGCTATTCATGTGGTTAGCTTCCACTTCACTTGGTACACTGGACAAGGTTGTTTTTACGCTGGTCTTACACCCTCGAGTAAAGATGTCACACTGTTTAGTTACAGAAGGTTTTGACTTATAAACGCCAATGTTGTGCTAAAAAGCGTATATTAAGGGTTTTTATATTAAACTGTGCACGGTTACTCTGAGTTTTTCCATTAAGCTGCCATCTTGGTCCTGGCCACGTGACTTGGGAACTGTTGCAATATGCTGATATCGATGTAAATAAACATATTTAAACATTGCAATATTGATACTGTCTTAATACTAAGCATACAAAAATATTGCAAATAATCCCGCATCAGTAACTATCTGGTTGAAACTCCAAAAAAATTAGGTGGTGATATAACAGTTAGCGCTGGTTGCCACCTGTCATACAATAAATAAAGAGGAAGATGATGGTAAAGTGTATAGCCACTACTGTCACAAAATCAAGTCCAAGGAGATGACAAATGAAAGAAGTTTTTTTACAAAAATATTGCAAATAATCCAGCATCAGTAACTATCTGGTTGAAACTCCAAAAAATTAGGTGGTGATATAACAGTTAGCGCTGGTTGACCACCTGTCATAAAATAAATAAAGAGGAAGATGATGGTAAAGTGTATAGCCACTACTGTCACAAAATCAAGTCCAAGGAGATGACAAATGAAAGAGAAAAGTTTTTTTTTTTGCATTGTGTAAAAAAAACAGATGTTAGATGTTAGTTCTTATTGTACACTTTTGTATTGTTATGTCTCTCTATCCACCTCCTTACACTTATGTTTTGAGTGTAACTCATTGGCAAAAAAAAAAAGAAGAGAAAACCCTAAATAAATGTTGAATGTTGATGAATTTGACTGATAGCATTATTTATTTTTTCAAAAATTTCTATAGATACTGCGATAACATTGGTATTGTAAATTATTTTGTTCAAGATAATCGTGTAGTGATTTGATATGATGATAGCCCTATCATAAAACGTCATCGTTAGCCAGTTGCCACAAACCCATCATCACTAACACTACCTACATGCAAATTCATCATCAGTAACCCCTCAAGTCAGATGTGCAAGGGGTCTGGGATGTCCAGGATGTTGTATTTGAGTTTTAGATTTGATGTACTAAATATTGACTTTTGACGACTATAGTAAAGTGCAAAATGTAAAACAGGACTCACATTTTGTGGACTTTCTGTCTGCAGATCAGCAGAACAATTAATCCCACCATGGTGGCAATGAGGAAGAGTCCAGCACTGACCCCTTCGATGACCCCACTCAATGGCTCTGAACACACACAGATATGAACAATTAACAAGCACATCTTACCAATCGGCCTTTAATATGGTCAAGCCACGTGTAATACCTGCATCTGTCATGAAGGGCTTGGACAGGTATGTATCAGTATAGAGCGGAGAGAGAAACTCCTCATGATTCTCATCAAAAAGTTGTGTAAACGCTCGAACACTGAGTCTGAGAATCACAAGACAAACAGTTGAAAACATCACCAACAATTACCTGACTGCAAGCTCAAATATTAGTACAAAGGCTGCATTGTTCAAGGCGTTTAACCTACACATGTTTCTTAATAATGGCATGAATGCGGATCTGAGCACCCTATAATCATATGTGTTCAAGGGCTAAATGTGAGATTAAGGATAGATTTAAACCTTTAAACTCCTGATACATTGGTTAAATGTTGGATACATTGGTCATGTAAGAACACCCTACCAGCAACAGACAGCACAGGCTATTGTCTGACTGTAGCATCAGATTCATCACCTGTATGCTGTCTTGGGTTTCAGTTGCCCATCACAGAAGATCGCCTGGCGTTGAGATGCATCAGTTGATGGTTTCTGATCACATCGTCCTCCAAGACTCTCCATGCCTGATCCCAGACAAATCTCAAACTCCTGCACTGTGTTCTGGCTCTCGTCACAGTGGCTGGGGAAGAAGCTGGTCTGATAAGCTTTGACCGAGCTGTTGGATCTGTAGTCCAGGTATGAGGGAAGAGGATGAAGCTGGTATGGCTGCTGGTGTTCACTGTCTGAATCCAACCAGAGAGAGGGATCATTGTATTACTTTGGTCATGTAAGGAGACAAGATTATCTGGCTTAGATATCTGTGCATAACATAAAAAAAGAGGAAAAATGTCTTCCAACCATCAGATTCAGTTACGATGATGGTGAAGAATTTCACAGCACCGTTGATATCACTGAACCAGCTGCAGTTGAACTGGAAGAATATGGTTGACTTGGTAACCTGAACTGTATTCTCATCGACGCAAGATGAGGGCAGAGGTGGACCTGAGAAAACATGAACTATTCAGTAAACGTTACTGTCAGAAAGTTATCTGATGATTTACATCAAACACAAAGTCCTAACTCACGGTCAATCATTGTGACCACATTCTCCATCACTGCCTCACTAGTCATGCTGTCAGAGATGACTTTGACAGAGACAATGTACTGCTTATGAGGCTCCAGATCTTTGATCAGATAGACGGTGCTCTCTTTGACTGTGCGCTGTGAGTACACCATTCTCTGAGAGTCCTTTCTCAAGCACTCGATGGTGTACGAGTCAAAGTCAGCTTCGGGGGGACTCCAGGAACAGCAAATGGCTGTAGAGTTCTGAGGACGGCAGTGCAGACTCTGAACACGCTCCGGCTCTAAAGACAGGAAAAAACACACATTCCACTAATACTAGTACTGTACCTACAGATAATGCCATATGTTATTGTAGTTGAATGGTTTATTACTGTGCAATAGATCAGAAGTTCTCAACTCTGGTCCATGAGATCCACTTTGCTGTAGAGTTTGCTGAGCTCTGACCCTAATCTAACACACCCGAACAAGCTAATCTAGGTCTTCAGGGTCTTTACTAGAAAGTAGCAGGTGAGTTTGATCAAGTTTAAAGCTAAACTTAGCAGGAAAGTGGCTCTCGAGGGCCAGAGTTGAGAACCACTGCAACAGACACTTGCCATCTTCATGCAAGTCTCTATAGACAGACAGATTGCTGTAAAACTACTAAACTATGATCTTGTCCAAACTGAGATGGTTCTGGTGACCAGTAGTCTCTCTGGTGTGGTCTCATACTGTCTCATACAGTCTCATACTGGTTAAATTATTAAAAAGCCTGGTTTGGACATACTGTTTCCTGTAGGGACGACTGATAAACTGATTCTTATACATGTGTGTCTGGTGCTCCACTGACTTGTCCTGATGCTCCTGTAGACTGGAAAGCTGTAGGTAGTGTTGTTGGTTCCAGCACCGCTGACTGTACGCAGGCTGATGTTGTACTGACGGCCAGGGTACATGCCTTTCAGAATACGGTTTCCAGATGTGGGGCTGTGGTAGGGGTTGAACACAGACAGATGGTCCCTGGGGCTCCACTGAAGGTCAAAGTCATCATAATCAGTGTTTTCTGGACTGCTCCAGGTGATCTCCAGTGAGGTGTTAGTGATTTCTCCAAAGGAGAATGAGACTGGTGGCCTAGGGTCTACAATAAATCAGAGAAATTAAGGAAAACAGTCCAACGATTAAAATCAGTACTGCAATTAAGTACTGATTCTAAAGTTACATTGAAGGAAACTGTGACCCATCTTAAGGTCTTTTGAGATCTAGTCAACACATCAAATTCATGTTGTCATGTATTATTTTGTATGACGCACTTACCCGTCCTGCCGGTAGTAGTTGCCCTGTTGGTCAGATCTCCACTGTGTGTAAGGACGACAGCCTGGTAAAGTCGTCCAGACACCAGCCTTTGAAACGTGTAACTTCTGCTCTCCGGGCCCAAGCTCTGCTCTGCTTGTTGAGTCCCATCAGGGTTGTAGATCAGGAGGGTGTAGCTGCTCACTTCAGCCCCGGCCTGTTTCCAGCTCAACCACAGACTCTCATAGCTTCTTCTACTATCGGCACGCAAGAATGTCACCGCTGCAGGAACTACAGAAAACACAAGGTATTGATTAAAGTCTTGGCATTTATTGCAATATTTGTTCACTTTGTTCATTTTAAACTGTGATGAATATAATGATTGTGTTTGCTGTTAAACTGCTGCCTGACATTGAACTGTATCATAACTACAATCAAAAATCTACATTTTGGGTGCTGGCAAATTGGTGTGTGTTGTTCACCTGTCCGGGCCCAGATGGATGTGTCATTGGTCTGATCTCCACTGCGGGTCAGAACAACCACCTTGTACAGCGTCCCAGGTTGAAGGTTCTGGAAAGAACAGTCCTGCATGTTCACCATTCCCGTTTTCTGATCATGCAAGCTTTCATCTCTAGTATACAGAAAAACATCAAATCCATCAAACTTCCCGTCTGGCAGATCCCAGCGGAACGACAGGCTTGTGGTTGTGTTGCTTAAGATGGACAGGTTATTAACAGTCGCTGGA
Source organism: Sinocyclocheilus rhinocerous (assembly GCF_001515625.1). Taxonomy (NCBI): domain Eukaryota; kingdom Metazoa; phylum Chordata; class Actinopteri; order Cypriniformes; family Cyprinidae; genus Sinocyclocheilus; species Sinocyclocheilus rhinocerous. The sequence goes on along the minus strand of NW_015637536.1, from coordinate 167,781 downwards.
CCTAAAACAAACACATTTTCAAACACTGTAACAGGCCAATTCATCTGCTGTATTACCCCATGTTAAAACTGAAAAAAGGCAATCTACACACTGGTTCTGCCCTCAGTAATGACATCTTTGCTGCTGATTCCTCCGCTGATGGTTTGAATCACGACGCGATATTTTTTTCCTGGAGTGAGCTGTCTGAAGTTATGCTGGCTGGCTTCTGCAGTTTGAGAGCTATTAGACACCAGAGTTCCTCTGTCATCCAGCAGCTGCAGCCGATAGCTGTCATACACCCCTCGCCCCGCCTGCCATGACACCAGCAGACTAGACGTGCTGCGCTGGTTCTCCACCTGTAGAGCAGTCACGGAGGAGGGAACTGCAGAGGAAATGAGTAATAGAGCAACCGATGACTGGATTATATTGATCTGTCTGAATTTAGAAATAGAAATATTTAGGCTTAAAGGGGTCATGAACTGAGAAATCTAATTCTTTCTGGCTCAAAATTTTTTTAAATTAAATAGCACGGCAGCTTTTATAACAACAGGTCCATGTAGGACAAAGAAATGTTTAAATTTACTGCATTTTAAATAATGACAATAATAATTATATTCATTGTTATCTTGTGTGACAGTGAAAATGCCACGTCATGTCAACAACCCTATTACAGTTCGTTTGATATGTACTGAGTATTTATGCGCTTTTAACCTAAAATACAGCAGCGTCCATCTGTGAAGGATGTAGGCTGTTAAACAAGCACAGCTGTTAGCCAATCATAGCAGTGGGTGTTTATTTTCGAGTCTACAATCCACCAAACAGAGCGCTCCAATGAGGGGGGTTAAAAACATGACAGAAAATAGCCTATTACTTCTATATTATGAAGTTTTTTTATGTAAAAAATCTTGATAACATTATAAGTGGACCTCAGAGAACAGTACAAACTAATAAAAAAAAGGCAGTTCATGACCCCTTTAAACAATATTTCAATATTTATATTGACAGAATAATTCAAAACACAGTCCTACATTTAGTGCAGTACACTGGTTTTATCATGATGTTGTGGGGCATGTGTGTTTAAAACCTTAAAAATAAAACACCAATGCATCATCTTGACCTGATGATTTCTTTTATAAAGCCTCAGACAACAATATGACAAACACAGTGTAAAAACACCTCACATAGTTATAAGTGAAAGTGTTACTTTACCTGTTCGTCCTTTTGCTGTGCTGTTATTGATCAGAGATCCGCTGATTGATGTAACGGTTATCATGTACTGCTGTCCTGGCAATAGACCCTGGAAACTGATCTCATTCACATGTTTAGGGACTGATTTCTCCTCTGCCTGACCGCCCGTCAGGGACAGTGACACAGCGTAGCGGTCCACATCGCCCTGTCCAGGCGTCCAGTTCACTCTAAGACTGCTGCTCTGACCGGCATTACTGATATGAATGTTCTTCACTTTACTGGGAACTGAAATATGTTGAAAATAGCACAACCTTTAAGACTTTGCAAGATAACTACAATAAAAATCAATTTTTTTCAACTTTTAAACCACCATATTTCTCAGATGTCCACATGCAACAGTGAGATGTACCTGTTCTGCCTTTGATAAACTGCACACTGAGGTTTGGTCCACTAAAGGTGGACACCACAATTTTGTAGAGTCTTCCAGGAGTGAGTGAAGAGAGCAGGTATCTGTTGGTGCTGCTGGTCAGTGTGATCGGTGGAAACACCTTCATGTCATTAAAGAGCAGCTGAACCTCATAATGATCCACATCTCCGGGAGCAGAAACCCACGTCACCAGCAGATCCTCTGTGCCACTGTCAGCTAGCGTCAGGTTCTGCACTCCTGCTGGCACTGAGAGGAGAACATAATAATAATAGCAAACTACCGTACAGAGCTACAGAACTGCGGTGAAACTAAACTACAGTCCTACATACCTACAGGAAACTAAATTAAGGATGATATAATTACATTAAACTACAAAGCCACATAAGCTAAAATTAAACTACATTCACATAAATACTGTAAACTATACAGACCCAAATAACTAAACCAAAATACAGAATTACAGTAAAGTAAAAATACTATGGTTTAGTTTACTGTAGAACTGTGGTAAGCAACAGAATTACAGTTAACTAACCTACAGAGTTACATAACTACATAAAACTACATTTTTTTACAGTGCTATTACAGTGCTACAAAATTATAGTAAAGAATTCTACAGAGTTAAAGAAATGTGGCAAACTACAAAACAACCGAAAACTACAGAACAGAAAGAGTGAAAGAACTACAGCAAATTAACAGAGCAACGGAAATCTGAACTACAGAGCAACAGAAGTACATTAAACTATAAAGCCATAGAACAACAGCAAACTAAATCAACAAGCTATACAAATGTAGCAGTTACAGAACTACAGTAAAATGAACTACAGAGCTATCAAAGTAACCCAGCACAGACATACTCACATGTCCTTCCATAAGTTGAGACACTAGACTCATATCTCCCGCTCCATGTGCTGACAATCACAGTGTAGAGTCTGCCTGGTACCAGCCCACTGAACACACATTCGTTCTGACTCTTGGGGACCGTCTTGTTCTGGTGGAACATGTTGTTGTGCTTGATGGAGACATGATAGTAGTCAAAGTCTCCAGCTGCGTGCCGCCAGTACACCTTTAGATGGTTGTCACGAGCCATGTGTGTGGCTGTAGGGTTCAACACTGTGGAAGGTTCTAGAGTACAGAACCATAGAATAATGTGAAAACCAGCTGCAAACAATCACTGCATACACAGCAGTATCACCTTCTCCATTACAGTAACAGATACTGGCGAACAAACTGCTGTTGAGTGCTCTTACGTGTGCGCTCCTGAACCACGGTGTGGTTTTCATACTCTCCACTGCGGGTGCTGATGGAGATGTTGTAGAGACGTCCAGACACCAGAGACTTAAAAACACACTCTGTACTGAACTTAGACACAGTGAGGGTGTGAAGGGTTCTCTCCTGATCTCTCAGAGTGACGGAGTAACTGCCCACGTCTCCTTCTGCTGCTCTCCAGGACACGCTCAGGAAGTCCATGCGCCCGTTGTTGCTCACCGTCACGTCTCTCACTGCGGCTGGAACTGATCAACACACGACATGTGCCTGTCATCACCTCTGCAAACCTTAACTGCTGTCAAAATAAAACACAGAGCTGCGCACAGCACACTGTTTAAAGGAGACATATTATGCCCCTTTTTACAATATGTAATATAAGTCTCTGGTGTCCCCAAAATGTGTCTGTGAAGTTTCAGCTCAAAATACCCCACAGATAATTCATATCATTTTGAAAATGCCTATTTTGAGCGGAAGCAGAAACACGCTGTTTTTCGTGCAAATCAAAATGATGGTGCCATGGGTGGAAACGTGCAGATTAAGGGGCGGGGCATTATATATTATAATGAGATCCCTTTGCCACGTCACCAAGTGAGCAAAATCAAACGCGCTCGTTTTCTCAGACGCTTGCAGAAAAAGACTTACCTAAACAAAGTTACTGGGTTAATCTTTTTCACGTTTCCTTGGTTGGTAGATGCACCGGGGACCTGATTATAGCACTTACAACCTGGAAAAGTCAGATTTTCATGATATGTCACCTTTAATAAAGAAAAATAGAATCATGATTGATGGTAGTGATCTATTTGTTTGTTTGATTGTTTTCAATCACTGCATATAAATAAATATTGTTTGGCGAAGGGAAAGGGAAGCAAACAGAAAATGTGGAAGGTTTCATATGCTCCTCATATTTATGTCAAGTCATCTTTATTTTTATGATAACAATAGAGACTGTTTCAAAGCAGCTGTTCGTGCACATTATGGATCACAAACTGTGAAGTAATGCTGGGTGATGATGAACTTTTTCATACTTCCAGTCATCACAGCAAAAATTGGGAATTTAATTACATATTTAATTATATCTGACTTTCTGTATCCGTCTGATCTTCATGTAAGTCACAATTAAAAACAAACATAATCTGACTAAACTAATAATAAATAGTTGTATTTTCAAAACTGTATTAAAGAAATTGGGTGATCATTGACAGAGCAGGCTGGAAGAAGTAAAGGAAACTGTGTTACGACTTCTCCAAAATATAAATAGAGTCAATTAAGGAGATGAGACTCGAAGTGTGGATCGCACAGGTGAGCTTAAATAAAGAAACCACTGCTGCCAAAAAAGTACTGCTTGTTTTATGTTTGCCCAAGACAAATGCTGCTTTGCTCCGTCAGGACCTGGACACTTTCATTCATTGAAGGAACAATGAATGAAAGTGTATCAAGACATTTTACAGGAGAATGTCATGACTTCAAGCTTTAGGGAGGTTGGGTAATGCAACAGGGACACAAAGCACACCAGTAAATCAACTAAAGAAGGGCTGAAAAAGAAGAAAATGTGAATTTTCCTGCGTCCTGGCCTTACGCCAAATGAGATGCTGTGGCAAATCCTAAAGAGAGCTGTGCTATCAAGACAACCCAGAGATACTGATACACTGAAATAGATTTGTGGGGAGGGAAGGCCCAAAACTGGTCAAAAGTCTTGTGTTTACATTTTTTAATATAAACTATATTGTGAATAATTTAGAAATGTAATGTTCAGGAGTATCAGTGTCTAAATGAATGATGAGCGCCTCTGAAGACAAGCTGCTTGTTACTATGTTAACACCAATAAAATGGCGAGTTAAAGCATGATTGTTCACTCAGAACAGAACAACATCCTCCCTCCACAACAACATTCCCTGCAGGAAGTCGCACAAATGACCTTGACATATTCAAGGCTTCCTGAAAATTCCAGGAGCATTCCTGCAACTCCAGATAAGAGTGAAGTCCAGCGTCATCCTTAAAGAACACAGAAGAAAATCTGAAGAAACGATTCTGATTAAACAGGTTACACAGGGACCACTGCATGTTTTTTAACAGCATGTTAATCTTATAAGCACAGCCTTAAGAATTTTTTTTCAAGGAAAAATAAAATAAAAATACTGTACAAAGTTCTGAAGACACTTAAGTTCAAACAGCTGATAAAAGTAATTGACAAGTAATCAATTAACGTATTTGAAGCGAAAAGCTGGATGTTTTTAATAAACAAATCCATCAAGACGTTATTAACTTCAAACCATTGCTAAAATACAAGTCCATAGTCCCTAATAACGCTTCCTCCAGTGAAAAAGTGTATTGAATCAGGAGAGAAATCTGCACAGATCAAGCACCGTTTACAAGCCAAAAAGTCCAAAACAAATCAGCTCTAAACAAAAATGTTGGTGGATTTTGATGTGAGAGACAACAGCAGATGGACTTTTCACAGGAGGAAGCGTTATTATGGAATATGGACTCGTATTTTAGCCGGAGGCAGCGATTTAAAGTTTAAAATGATGGATTTTTTTCTTACAAACATGCAGTTTTTGGCTTCTCAAGCCGTTAACTGATGAGTGCTGTGGATTACTTGTGGATTATTGTGATGTTTTAATCAGCTGTTTGGACGACGGCCCCCACTCACTGCAAAGCATCCATTGATGAGCAAGTGATGGAATGCTACATTTCTCCAAAAATGATGAAGAAACAAACTCATCCTAATCTTGGATGGCCCGAGGATGAGGACATTTTTTGGCATGCCAGCTTCACTCTCATCTGTTACTCTTATTTAATAAATACCCTGTATGTATTATAACATGCACCTCATGTTCTGTTTTTGGTCTATTACCTGTGCGCCCATCAGCCACCGTCTGGCGTGAGAGGTCGCCCCTGTGCACTGTGGTCACCACTGTCCTGTACAGAGCGCCGGATCTCAGGCCCTGGAAGTGGTAGGAGGTGACATTGGGCGGCACACTTTCATTCTTCATGACCACGCTGTCGTGGATGAGGAGCACGCGGTACAGATCCACCGCACCGGCCGCCCCGTCCCAGAGCACCTGCAGAGCGTCTGTGCTGCCCTGATTACTGACCCGCAGCTGGGTGACCTGCGCAGGGACTGACCACACACACAAGATTATTCATAAAGACATATTATAGGACATTGTTTTTAAGTAAAGTTAATTAACACTCTAGTCATTCCAGCAGCTCCACCATCTCAGCAGCACATCACTGGACATCTGAATGACTCACTGGTTCTTCCTGTGACGAGGGCCGAACTACTCCGAACTTCTCCACTATTGGTCGTCACGGTGATCGTATAGGTGTGTCCAGGCATCAGGTTATTAAAGTTGCATTCCTGCACATCATGGACTAATGCCCATGTGTCCACAGTCGTGTCTTCATCCTTCAGCAGGACGGTGTAGTTGTCCCACTCGCCGACAGGACGGCTCCATACAGCACTCAGCGAGGTCTCTGTACTGTGACGGACATTCAGCCTCTGAACGGACCGGGGAGCTGATGGACAGGTGCAGAAAAACAGAGAACTGTGTTTATATTTCACAATTTACCCTGCCTCTTGTGTCCCCTGTCCCTGGTCTTATTGTGCACAAACCAGAGGTCTTCAGTCCTGCTCCTGGAGACCCACTGTCCTGCAGAGCTCAGCTCCAACTCTAATCAAACACACCTGAAGCAGCTAAACCAGCTCTTCGAGATCACTTAAAAATCACCAGCAGCTGTGCTGAAGCAGGCTGGACAGTGAGTCTCATTTTAACTTGACATGAATACAAAGTGCACTGTTTAAAAATGTGCTTAAGTGTGTTAAGAATCATAGTCATGTAAGTGTTTCTCGTTACATTAAGTACACTTAAGTGGCCTTTCATTGTTAATATCATTTTATCTGCAAGTACAGTGTTTAAAAAAACTCTGAAGTACAGTAAAAGTGCACATGCAATACAATTTAAGCACACTTCTTTTTCACTAGAGCAGGCACTTTGTGTTTTGTGAAGGCCGCTTCATGTTGGTTTCTGTTTTACTGTTGCAAGTTTCACGGCAGTAGATGAGTTGATCAGTAACACACCTAGTCTCCCGTGGCAGCCTGCGGTTGAGCTCAGATACCCGCTCTCCACACTCACAGCAGCTCTGTACAGGCGGCCTGGAATCAGAGTCCAGTTAGTGAAGCTGAACTCCACAAGATTCCTTTCAACCGTCCGGTTCATCAGCACAGAAGAGCCATTGAACAGCAGGATACGGTAGAAATCCCAGTCGCCATCAGGAGGAGACCAGGACAAGCGCAGGGTCTTCTCATTAAGGGCCTCCAGCTTGAGATGAGCCGCCCATCCTGGTGCTGATGAGCAACAGACACAACAAGAACTCATAAAGACACATCCCAGGTTATTTGTATCGATGAACCATCGGTTGACAAGGCAACGAATCATCTGTTATCCAAATACATATATGGGCCATTCTACAGAATTGGTGAAAACTGCTGTCCCACAACCCAAAAACACTTTTAAAAAGCATTTAAGTACTCATATCTTAGATGTTTCCTAAGATCCTATTATCTATTGAAACACACAATAAGCTTAATATTTATTAAATCATTATTTATTGGGTCATTTCAATTGGGAGAACCCTAACCCCTAAATTTCAACTTATGAAAATGATATTGAAATAATTTTTGAATTGTATTCCATTTTTGTTTTTAAAAATATCTTTTTTATTTAGTTTTTTTTTAAAGTGAAGTTAAAAAAATATTTATTTTATATTTTCCTTTTAAATTATGAAACTTAATGTAAAAAAAAATGTGTCCCATGTTTTCATGTCACTACCGAAACAGTGCATGTTTTTGTCCATTGGCTGAGACTGATTTTAACTACAACCCTACATTTATGATCAGGAATTATTCCTGTGTCTCTCTCATAGCTACAGGGTGAGTAGATAGGTCCCATCATTTTGAGATAAATGTGTTCAAAAGTCTGAAAAATCTGTGTAACTTTAAGAAACGTCACTACCGAACACCTTTTTTTCTGCAATTAAGCACACTTTTTTGGGTGTTATTCCAAATCATTTAGTTTTTATATGTGTAAAACTGTTCAGAACTGCTAGGTAGCCATGTGCTGATTAGCATTTTTGAGTTAGGGTTCAAAAGTATCTAAAATTGTCACTACCGAAACAGTCACGAACGAAACATGTCATCATTGTTTCGGTAGAGACAAAAGGGAACACATAATCTTTTATTTTGGGGAAAATAAACAAAATTTTAGTATAGTTATGCAAATTTGTAGTATTTTAGTATTGTTTAGTAGTGTTTTAGTATGGGAGTTAAAATTCTGTAATGTCATGTGGTCGCTACCAAAACATCACAGTCACTACCGAAAATGTGCAGTCACGACTGAAACATGGAATGTTTTGTCAAAAATAAAGTATACTGAATTATCAACTAAGATGATATGATAGTGTTTGGTTCAATGTATATTCAAACTAATGAATCCTTAACTTTGAAATCAGTATGATCAACTTTTTGCCTTTTACAAAGAAAGATTGGATTCAAAATACAACAAATCTCATAAATGACACTTGAAATATTGTTAAAATTGTAATTGTTTTTTATTTACCTCTGAAAATGTTTTAATAAAATAGCATAAATTATATTTGCAAGCTAGATGTAAACAAAATCTTAATATGTCAATATAAACCTTCATATTAAATTATATATTATTGTGTTTTGCAGTAGTGACAAATTTGAGGAGAGGCAAAATATTCCAAAACTTTCTGAAAATTCTAAATGAGAATTAACTGCACAATTACTAGAAATGTGTACCTTGGATATTGTACAATTTGCATACATACAAAATTTGAGAAAAAAGACATTGTTTTCAAAATATTTCCAACTCTGACTTTGAACCAATTCTGTAGAATGGCCCATATATGTCATTCTGTATCTATTTATTTTATAATCGTAACTGGTTGTAAATGGTTTCTAGTTAAATGAAGCTCTCCGTTAATGATCATTAGCTGATCTTACCAGTCGCTACACTCTGAGAAATTTTTTTTGTAAAAACTGTCACTGGGGTGGTATCCTTTCAAAAGGTACTAATACTGTATGCCCTCAATGTCATGCAGAAATGTTAGTTCATGCGTTCATGACCTCAAGGTTAGATTATTGTAATGCTTTATTGGGTAGTTGTTCTGCACGCTTAATAAACAAACTCCAGCTGGTCCAAAATGCAGCAGCTAGAGTTCTTACTAGAACCAGGAAATATGACCATATTAGCCCGGTTCTAACACATTTCTAATATTCAAATCCGTTAAAGGATTTTTAGGCTGCATTAATTAGGACAACCGGAACCGGGAACACTTCCCATAACACCCGATGTACTCAGCACCCGATGTACTGTATGTGTACGTACACATAACACACTAACACATTTCTAATATTCAAATCCGTTAAAGGATTTTTAGGCTGCATTAATTAGGACAACCGGAACCGGGAACACTTCCCATAACACCCGATGTACTTGCTACATCGTTAGAAGAATGGCATCTATGCTAATATTAGTCTGTTTCTCTCTTATTTCGAGGTCACCGTAGCCACCAGATCCAGTCTGTATCCAGATCAGATGGTGGATCAGCACCTAGAGAGGACCTCTACAGCCCTGAATGTCAGCGGAGATCAGGACAACTAGATGAGCCCCAGAGACAGATCCCCAGTGAGGACCTTGTCTCCTAGACGGCCACTGGGACAAGACCACAGGAAGACAAGACACAGGTTGAGTCCTCTGCACAATCTGACCTGTGTTGCAGCCTGGAATTAAACCACACCATGCTGGTTTGGTCTGGCCAGAGGAGAACTGGCCCCCGACTGAGCCTGGTTTCTCCAAAGGGTTTTTCTCCATTTCTGTCACCGATGGAGTTTTGGTTCCTTTGGCTTGCTTAGTTGGGGACGCTTGACTGATTGCACAGACACTACTGGAAGAGAGCTGAACTGGATGATGACATCACTGAATCATGAATGAGCTGACTTTAGCTGGAAAATGACTGCTATTGTCTTCTTGTATTATTGACAAATTATTTTCCTGTTTGACTCTGTTAAGCTGTTTTGACACAACCAGTATTGTATAAAGCGCTATACAAATAAAGGTGACTTGACTTGACTTGTATGTACACGTTAGATAATAATATATAATATGTAACTTTAAGGTACTAATGTGTACCATTTAAGGCCAATTCACACTGCACAGACACAAACAGTAGCAGCAAGCATGTTTGTTAGATTTTGTCTGATCGGTATACACCTGTCGGTATCTGCTGACATTAGTCGGCGCTTGTTTTTGCCTTTTGAACATGTTGAATTGGTGTTTGTCGGGTCTTGGAATGTCTGAGAAGTGGCATACTGTACTGTCAGTGTTGGCCTGTGTCTTTCGGTGCGGTGTGAATTGGCATTTAGGGGTAAATAAGGTACAAATATGTAAGATTTGTCATAGTTCTTGCCTGTTCTCCCTATTGTCCTGGTCTCAGCTGTTAGTTCTCCTCTCTTCGTCTTCACTAAAACTTGATAAGTTTTTCCAGGTGTCAAGCCTCTCAAAACCCAATGAGTTGTATTTGGAGGTAGGGTAAGGTCCCGTTCTGAAGAGATGGAGGGTGACAGAGAGAGCTCGTAGGAATCCACGTATCCGACAGCAGGAATCCAGGCGGCTTTAAGAGAGTCCTGACTGCCGTTGCTCTGGAGAGTCAATGATGTGACGGGAGCAGGAGCTGCAGGAATGACAAACGTGTCATTAAATATACTCAACTTTTTACATTAGATTCATTTTGTGTTTAGAAGTTCATTACATTTAGTGACATAAAGGAATAAAAACTCACATTTTACAACGAAGATACAGGTTTGGAACGACATGAAGGTGACTAAATAATGACAGAATGAACCCAGTTGCCAGTGGTGATATATTCACCATCATCTCACAATCTCAACATTAGTGTTTTCTGAAAACACTCAACTGAAGAGTGAGTATGTGATGATGCATAAGTGTGTGTGCATCATGGGTAACTGGCAGTAAAAGACAGGATATGTAGGCGGGTAGTCTGGTAAAGCAGGAAGGGAGGAGGCGAGCTGAAAATATCCTGGAAATAACGATAAAAAAGCTGTTGGCCTTTTGTTAGGAGTAAAACCTGCTGTTGGTTAGAGGTGTTTCTGTGTCCTGTGGAACATGATGACTTTACCAGTGTAAAATGAGCTCACATTAACTCAGAGATGATTAAACTCATACTGTCACACTCTGCTTTAAAGCAGGACTTATCAAACTGTTTGGTGAAAGAACATTTAAAAAATTAGTTGCTTACTTATACAATGTTCATTTAGATAACAAAATGGGACTGATTGCCATTCCCAGACACATTTTTCTGTCAGACAATACTGTAGAGAGATTCTCCACTGATGGTTTAACCTAACCATACAAACCACAGCAACAACGATCTCCATGTTAATACCACACGACCCTGAACCACTCACCAACCCAGCAACAATATTACATATAACACAGTAAACATTAAAGAAACGATTATCTTGATTTCATGCTGTAGTCATTGTTGGGAACTGCAGTTATTGTATGGTTCAGCTATATGTTACAGTCTTTAAAATGAGCAAATACAAGGAAAAGGATACAGGAAAGGGAGGCTCAGAACTCAGCGCCACCCAGTTTCACCAAGGTCCTGCCCCACTTATGAACCTGTACCCTGAGCCTTTGTCCCTGTCTGAAAAACCTGGTTATGCTTCAGATTACAGACCACAATTTACAGCGTAATACTGCATCGCCATGTCGTAATTACTGTGATTTCGAGACAACGCGTGACATTCTACTTGGAGCTGATCACACCCTTGGACTTGAAACTATCGCACTATCAATGCCTAAACATAGCGCCTAATGAATCTGAGGTGGTCAGGTGGTAGTGGTACAAGTCGTAGCTCAGAAAATTCCCAGTTCACAAGTTGTAATTATGAGTTCTACAAGGATGTGAACACTTTTTACAAGTTGGTACCTTGTAATCACGGTAATTACGATATGGCTTGAACACACTTTAAGTCGTCACTCACAATAAAAATCAATGAGTTTCCAGATGCAACAACATTGCGCAGCATCTGGTTGTAGAAACGACCTAAATTTAAATTCCTGAAGAAACTGGATGAACTTTCACAGGTAAGAATGTGTTGGTTTGTGTTTTTAATATCTATTAACTCAATATTACAGGTTTTTAAACTAAAGTACCTTTCAAATGCCTTGTTTGCTAACGGCTTCATCTTGTTGTATTGTGTTAGTTTAGCAAAAGCATGTTCTGAAGTCTACTGAAGATATATATTATTCATACATGCGTATAACTACAGTTGCAGTGCAGATTCACCGGCATTGCTCTCCGATATTCACGGACCGGCGTTGACATTCCAATATGGCGGACGGCTTACGTATAGCGGTCCATAGAAACAGTTGGTAATGAGGAATCTACCTATACATATCTATGAGTCATGCTGCATTCACGCAATGTTGTAATTACGCAATGTGATTTCGAGACAACACGTGACGTTCTACTTGGAGCTGTTCACACCCTTGGACTCAGAACTATAGCACTATCAATAAACATAGTGCCTAATGAATCTGAGGTGGTCAGGTGGTACAAGCTGTAGCTCAGAAAACAAGTTGTAATTACAAGTTCTACGAGGACATGAACGCTTTTTACAAGTTGGTATCTGGTAATCACGGTAACTACGATATGTCGTGAACGCGCACCTTCAGATTTCGGTACGACTCCGGTAACTGAACAAGCTGAAATGGTGCTAGAGAAGAGTGGATAAAAACGCTTTAAACAGACTGTCGATTTGATCAAATACACAGTTTATTCCTGACTTTCACTGTTTATTACAGGCTTTTAGGCTGTGTGTTTCATGCCGTCATTATGGTTTGGCCGTAGTGTTCGTTTTTTCGTCAGTGGAAACATGAACAAAATAACTTCTCAACTTTGTACTTAAACATCAGTTATTCAGTATTAAAATTTTCAAAAGCAATTTGGTTTAAATGTAGCTATAAGCTATGTAACTATGGAGTTGTTTTTTTCTGCACTTTACATGGTTATATTTTTGTCAGTTTCTGGTGTAATAAATTTTTGCCTTTTGATTTTTACCTGTTGCCTGTGTTGTTACGGTTGTCATATTCTGTGTGATTTTAATTTAAAAACTCACTTGGTTCATTTAAACCCAGTAGTATAGTAATTTTCGAACAAAACTTGAGTTAAATAAAACAGCCTACCATGTTGGGTTAGAAAAACTTGGCATGATGGAGATATTACCTGGTATGTATGTACGTATTACCTACTGTACTACACAACAATCGTTTAGGAGCAATTTGTTGTACTTACCCAGTAACTACATGGAACAAGGTGGTAACACTTCAGACAAACACAGAACAAGGGTATATTTGCACAGTAATTACAGAGTTGTTGCAAAAATGTTGCAATAGTTTTAATTTATTTTGTTTGATGACCAAATTAAATCCTCTACTTTTTTGCTATAAAAAAACATATCAATTATACAGTGTATATATATACACTGAGATGTGAGTACACTGAGAAGTGCTGTATCATGTATTTTATTTTCTGTGAACAGCTGAAAAGAGGTAAGCTTGTTTTAAGCTGCATTGCACCTTGATGGTATACAGTGTCATGCAAACTGAACATCAGAAGAATGTAATTTGTAATAGTGGTGTTGGGAAGTTGGAGAGTGAGGGATTGCTGGCCTGACCCGTAGCTGAGATCGACTCAATACTTCTGTAAGGTAAGTAGACTATATGGTAAATTATAAATCAAAGCAGAAACTCATTAACTAATTTCCCTAGATTTCCAGTTTTGTTGTTTAGTAATCTCCATCATGTATCCTGTACTAATAGAATATGTGGTTATAAACACCTAGGCCTGTATGTATAATATAATGCCAATGTATTATCACAAAAAGTGTATGTTCTTGCTAAATTGCTCCCAGACGTAAGATTGTTGTTTAGCATAGTAAGTCATACATACCACGTAATATTAGAATAGGTACCCCTTAATTTCAAAATACTTAATCATTTGTAATTTTACATGTTGTTACACTTTTATTCCCCAAACTTTGCATATTGTTACCGTAGACCTACATGTACGCACTGTACAGGTACACTATTATTACGAAAAAGTATGCTGTAAATTCGGTTTACTAACGCTGTAAATTGCTGGCTGCAATCTAAAGCATTACCGAAAAACTACAGTAACTCAGCATGTATAAAACATTCAGTATATCCACAGGTTTTAAAATGCTTCATAGAGCTAATTTGCAATTAATGCAACAAGTGCAATAAGTTAAAAATCAATAACGAGGAGGGCCACACATTATATAAACCTCAATAAATTGGGCTAGTTTGGTCATAAGCTTTGAAGTACATGGTACCATCATGCCAAGATTTCGAAGATCTCCAAAAATCTGCTGGAATGTCTCAGAAGAAAGTCTTTTCCATGGTTTCAGGTCAGTGATAATGGGGCTCATCCCATCAAGATTCCTTCCAAGAGCCTCGGGGTGTCATTGAGGGATCTGTAGGCAGCTCTAGCAACAGTCAACGTGAACGTGCACCAGTCAACCATTAAAAACTCCACAAATTGGGTCTACAAGGGAGGACAGCAAGGAAGAAGCTTCTGGTCTTGAAAAAGAAAGTCAAGGCATGACTGAAGTTTTCCTACATGTGGAACAGGAATTCTGGAACAATGTGTCCTGGACAAATGAGTCAAAGGTTGAGTCGTTTGCCCACAGTTCCAAACATCATGTTTGGCAAAAGCCAAACACTACAGTGGTTCCCATCATAAAGTCAACTAAGAATTTCATATCATACAAAAAGATGCCTGAGGAGAACGTGACGGCATCAGGAAAAAATGTAAGATGAACCAGCAGATCCATAGAGCAATGATCTAGAAGAAAGTAATTAAGGGTTCTGGAATGGCCAAGTCAAAGTCCAGATCTCTATCAGGTTGAAATGCTGTGTATCGGGGGGACTTGAAGTGGGCTGTACATGAAAGAAACCCCTCCAATAAACACAGCTAAAGGAATTCTGCTTGGAGGATTTAGAAACCACTAGCAATTAATTACTTTTTTGAGTAACATGTAACATTAGCAAAAAAGTTTAAGCATAATAATATAAGTCTGACATAAGTCTGACAGAAGAGAAAAAAAGTTAATTCATCTTTACAGCCCAAAGATGCCCATGATAAGGAAATGAGAGTCAGAGAGGGTCAGTGATGGCTCTTATGAACACAGTGTTCAGCGCGGCTGCCAAGACTTCAGTGAAAAACACTTATATACAGCATGCCTACAGCCGTTCACAGATACATCCTCTGGAATCTGTGTGAATGCAGGTGCTTTATCAAATCTGTCAGAACAATGTGTTCCACCATATCAATGTGAACAAGAAGAATGGTACAAAGCAACCATAAATCACTGCATGCTATTGTGTAAAATATTCTCTATTTAAATAGAGAACACGAGAGCCCTCCTCTGGTTCATGACACTTCTGTTCAAGGGTTCAGATTCAGAAAACTAAAGCTATGAAGAAATGTAAGAGGACTTACCAGTTTGAACTGTAACGTTTAAGTGTATGCCATCTATCTCAGACATTATTCCAAACAAATAGGTAGCACCGGGAGTCAAACCCATCATCAGGCATGTATAATGGTTGGGACGCTTGATATCTTCAGAACATCTTGTGAAGTGAGAAGTATCATTCATAATGAAGCTACAGGATTTTCCAGGTGTTGTGAAATTAAACACACAATAATCCATATTAATACTCTCTGCAGTCACATTCACCAGACACCTGACAGCCTCCGTCGTTGTAAACTACAAACAAGAAATATACAACAGAAAGTTAAAGAGGAACTGATATTGACCAGTAGTATAAAAATCAACTAATTTCCTTAAGACAAAATGTCAAATGGCAATGATTTATGTCAAATGTTTGCAAAGCCCCAAGTATTTGTCATAAATGGCCTATTTCTAAATTGAGACTGAGCGGCTGATGTTATGTGTTCACTGTAATTTCTTAATATTAGTGGTGTGGTTTAAACAGTGCAGCATGGTGATGCAATGCCAAGGCCATGTGTTCGAGTCCCAGGGAATGCATGAACTGATAAAGTGCAAATGAATGCAATGTAAGTCACTTGGGATAAAAGTGCCAGCCAAAAGCATAAATGTAAATGTAAACATGTTGAGAGGTGCACTGACGTGACTCGTGTGAACGGCAGCACTAATTGTCCTGCAGTTTCTTACAGGTACGAGACAATCTCAAGGGTTTCTACTGAAGTTATGTAGTAACCAGCCATCCAAATTAGAGCTTGTACATTTTGTGGCCAACATTTGGTAGCAAAGTAGACATCAGAACGTTTGTACCTTGTCCTTTGATGGTGCATTTGCTGATTTTCCAAATGTCAAAACTACCTGAAAACTTGCTTTACTGAATTTGTCTGAATCATGTTAGCTGTTGCATTTGCAGAAATTCTTGACAGCATTAGACAAGACTGTAAGCAGATATATCATAGCAAAACTTCAAATCTGTGAGAATATAGGTACCATTTGATTGCTCACCTTTGCTGTGGAAGCAATGGTAGGAGTGACGGTAGATGGTGGAGGCGAGGTTCTTGTGCTCGGAGCAGCAGTGGTGGTGATGGTGGTTGTGGTTGTTTCTACAGTTGTAGCTGGAGCCACAGTAGTTGTGTAAGTAGCTGATGTGAACGCGTCTGTGTCCGGGGCAGGTGTAGATGTGTACGGGGCTGTAAGGGTGGTTGTTGCACTTGCTCTAGTTTTAGCAGAACTGGTGGCTGTATTTGGAGTAGCTCTAGTATCTGTATTAGGAAGCACTTCAGTAATTGCTCGGGTCGTTCTGGTTTTAAATGGCAACATAGTCTGAACATCTTTGATGATCTTTGTCGTGGTTGAGCTTTTGGTTGTGGCATTTGTCCATGCCCCATCTGTGTTTGACACTGGGACACTACTGGTTGAACTCTCAGTCAGTGTAGGATCTACATCACTGCTGTTAGCTTCAGACGGTCCTGTATGAAAGTCTAAAGTGGTCTGAGTTTCAGTGCTCACATTAGAAGAACCTGAAGGCTCAGCGTCTGTTGTGGAGATAGTTAACTCTGTCTGAGAAGTCAGAGGGTAATGGGTCTGCTCCATAACATCTGAGGTCATCTCTGTCATGTCAACTCTATTCTGGGTGAAATTCTGAGGTACATGAGGAGTTCCCGTTACCATCAAAGCGGTGGAGGACACATCTGTAACATCACTCATCTCGTAGGGTGATTCTGTCTCAAGCGTTTGAGTGTAGTTCTCCTTAAAGTCTGTTTTGGCAGTAAATGTTATCAGATCACCAAGAGCAGTGGTAGCAGTGCGTTTAGTTCTGCTTCTGACTGTGTTACTGTGGTGGGTCACCGCTCTGCTTTGAATAATGGCAGGGACTGTTAGCGTGGTCATTTCCCCTGTGGAAAAAACGGAAACCTGTTTCATTGGAAACTGTGTCATTGTTGAAACTGTGGACGGGCCTGTTGAAAAAAAAGACTGATGTTACCTTTATGCAGCATGATGTGTTTTCACTGCAAGTGCATTTCGAAAATAAACTGTTGTGCATTTTTTAGATGGCTTTTTTATCATGAGTGCTTTATAATGGTGCAAAACTGGCAACCCAGGCTCACCTGGACAACAAGGAAGTCACAACAGTTCTACAAAATAATGTTATGTTGCTTCTTGCATGTTTCACAACACTTTCAAAGTGACATGTCCAGTAAGTGATGCTAAAAGTGGCTCCAACAAAGCTGTTGGTGTTTTACTGCCACAAATGCAAAGCAGTGAATTGTATGTACACAGTTTTGCAAAAATGTAGGGAGAGGCACATTTTTCCCTATGAACTTGTTGAAAACTAGATGTGGTTTAATAATATGAATAACAGCATAAATACATAGATTATAATACTTGTACTGTATATTGTGCGTTCATTAAGGTACTGTAACCTCAATGATGCATCACTCCTTGAAGCCCGTAATGCACCTGTGCTCAGTCGATTCAACTTGATCGCTTATTGATGATTTGTAGTTAAGACCAAAGTTTCATAAATGATCCTGACATCACAAGCCATGTTACTTACTGTAACTAGCTACAGTAATTTGAAATGATTGCATAACATTCAAATATGTTTCTTTGTACATTGATATTTTGGTCTAAGTATTAGACCAATTAGACTACATGTTTGAGACATATTTTTCTACTAATGTTTTAAATCATGATAGATAAGCATACATATCGTAGTCTAATACTGTACTGTATTATATTGTAGGCCTATTCACTAATGCCAATCAAATCAACCCAAAGGCTAATTGCCAAGACAGATGTAAGTGGACATTTATGTGATGGCTAGACAGTCAGCTGACCTGTGGCAGGGCAGAGAGACTTGGACACCGGTCTCCCCTCAGAGTCCATCGTGATCATGGACCAGTTTGAATTCCTTTGCTCAAAGCAGACAACAGCCCGTTCACCCTGTTTTTTCAGGAACATCGGCATCTCTGCCAATCCAAAGATCCCTCGGTGGTTGTAGCACTTCCATGCCGGTGCAGTATCGCAGTCCCTGAGTTTGACCAGGCGAGTGTGGTGCGGGATGTTGGTGCTCTGATTGACCCACAGACATCTGGACATAAGTGTGTGATTGAGTCTCATGCTGCTGGTCCAGATCCACTGCTGAGACGGGTCACTCTCATCACACTTCCTCAGGACCACCATACTCTTGTGTGTGCTCAGACATACCCCTTTATTAGTGTGTGCGATCAGAAAACCACCTAGCGGAAAAGAAATAGTTGTTTGCACGGGTTAGTTTGATGATCAGAGTAATCTGATAATAACATACAGATCAGACATTACAATCAATATCTCTGAATAAGAACACTGAGTAGGATTGTCATGGTTTCTTTGGACTTGCGAAGATAGTTTCTTTATTTTGAAGCAAGACTTTTGGCCACTTTATGGTAAAGAAAGTCTAAGGTGAGAAAGTCTTTTCATAAACTCCACTCATGATAATTTCACACTTCACTTCAACAGCCAATATAGGACCTGATGTATGGGTGGAGAAAGCTGTAACTCGTTTCTGGATTTTTTCAGACACATTAGAAATGAGTGAGTGAAAACCAATACAATCTGTTTTGCAGCATCTGAAGGATCGCAGGCCACAGTAGAAGTCAGAAAGTCTTCAGGGAGGCACATGGTCTCGTCTCGATGCAAGATAAGTTTGTCGCCTCACTGATACACACTCACAAAATAACACAGCCAAAAAAGCTCGCAAATGACAATTAGTGTTAGCTATTTGTATTAATCAGTGAAATCAGTTTTATAATCAATGTTAAAAGGACTGATAGATGAAGCTTCTTTGTGTTGAAAGTGAAAGTTTAAAATAACCATTTATCATACTTTATAATATACACCGTTATTAACAATAATAACATACAGATCAGACATTACAATCAATATCTCTGAATAAGAACACTGAGTAGGATTGTCATGGTTTCTTTGGACTTGCGAAGATAGTTTCTTTATTTTGAAGCAAGACTTTTGGCCACTTTATGGTAAAGAAAGTCTAAGGTGAGAAAGTCTTTTCATAAACTCCACTCATGATAATTTCACACTTCACTTCAACAGCCAATATAGGACCTGATGTATGGGTGGAGAAAGCTGTAACTCGTTTCTGGATTTTTTCAGACACATTAGAAATGAGTGAGTGAAAACCAATACAATCTGTTTTGCAGCATCTGAAGGATCGCAGGCCACAGTAGAAGTCAGAAAGTCTTCAGGGAGGCACATGGTCTCGTCTCGATGCAAGATAAGTCGCCTCACTGATACACACTCACAAAATAACACAGCCAAAAAAGCTCGCAAATGACAATTAGTGTTAGCTATTTGTATTAATCAGTGAAAGTGAAAGTTTTATAATCAATGTTAAAAGGACTGATAGATGAAGCTTCTTTGTGTTGAAAGTGAAAGTTTAAAATAACCATTTATCATACATTATAATATACACCGTTATTAACATACATTATATAATGCTAAATGGATCAGTAATGAACACTCAATAAAATAATATAACAAAACATCCAAAATAAAAAAAACATGAACATTTGTAATATACATAATAACAATGAATTTAATCCTGTTATTAATCTTATGAATGCATATACTGATAATGGTATTAATAAAATGTATTCTGAATGGTTATGAATACATATTTGATCAGTTCAGCGAACCTGCTATAGTTCCAATAACAGTTCATATAACTCAGGTTTTTGCTCAGATCGTCCCTAACCAACAATTCAACAAGATAGGAAAGGCAGTAAATAATCATAATATTAATACTCACTTAATGCATAAAAACGCTCCAGTGTTAATAAGACGAGAAAGAGCATGTCCATGTTACTGGTTTGTAGGTTTCTCTGAACTCAAATGAGAGTTTGAGCGCTCAGGAGGAAATTCTCTTTCAAGGGAAGGAAAAGTCACTGACCGCCGTTTCCTTCTATTCAACAGTGTGAGGCTAGCGACAGTACAGTGATCCTTACACGCAAACACCTCAGAGGCTAGCCATGGCTAAATCAATACACTCATATATATACTACTGATTTTTGTAATATTGGTATTGCTGTGATATGTAGTTCCATCTGTGTGTAGGTAACTAGTTTGCTTAGCATGTTTGAAACACTATACAAGATTAAGAAAGTTCATTACAGTTCAAGGCATGCCCAGATTTCTAGAAGGCCTATAAGAAGATCTTCAGGTCATTTGGGATCTCTATTACTGAATGCCAGTCCTTCATTGAGTAAGAGTCCATCAGGAAGTAAAATCACTGAACACACCCTCACTGCAGGACGTCGTCCACTCCTCACCGGGGTCTTTGTGGCACATCACAACACCCAGAAACTTTGCTTTGTTGTCAGGGCAGGGCCAAATGAAATGCATCAAACAGCATTAAATATATTTAATTAATTACATGCAATAACTTTGAAAGCTAATATTATGCTCTATTTAACTATGTCCCAGGGTTATAAGGGCACAATTTTTTGATACCAGAAAAAAGCTGGATTGTTTAAGTTGGGTTGTTTTTGAGCGAGCATCAGTGGCTTTCCTGGTTTATTTGTGCAACAAAAGACATGATTAAAGGAAATAAAAAAAAAACAACATTTTACCTTATTTGTTAACTCTGCTCTCATCAGAGTTACAAATGACCTGCTCTTATCATCTGATCGTGGTTGTATTTCTCTATTAGTGCTACTGGATCTTAGCGCTGCGTTTGACACTATCGACCAGAGCCGGCCCGACCTAATAAGTGATGTAAGCAGTTGCATAGGGTCCCGTGGCCACCAGGGGCCCCCCAGTCAGGGTTCAGCCAGTAATGCTCGGTAATAATGACTTTGATAAAGATTCAGTCACGTGTGTTAATGTTTGAAAATGAAGAGGCAGCACTATAAAACTGGTGCGGACTGCAGAAAAGTGGGAAAAGAGAAAAGAAAGTGAGCCACACTGTTAGACTTTGCTGTAATTTTACAGTTACTTACCGCAAAAAAGCCCAGTAAACTACCATATATATGTTTTACGGTTAACTACTGTAATATGCACTGAATTATGGGTATTTTAATGCCATTTACAGTAATTTACTGTATATGGGAATTTGCGGTACTTTACTGTTTGCTCAAAAGCAGTAGTGCTACTGTAAATTGTTCTGCAGATGAAAAACATGAATCTGCATTCTCAATATAATGTCTGGGTAAGCACAAGTGTGGTGAAATAAATGCATTTTTAAAATGATTAAAAAATAAAATATATAAACTTTGCTTACACCCCACAAAATTTAAATTTTATTCGCGCTCAAAGCCTGCGCAACAACCTGGCAGAGGTTATATAAACTGAGTGTCACGGAAACACCTGCCTCACCAGCCGAATCAGCCTCCTACACCCGCTCACAATCACCCGATTACTAATCACGGACACCTGCACCCACTTACCACACCAGTCAAATACACACTCACCTCAGTCACTCATCGGCTGGTCTCGAGGTTACAAGCATCTCAACTCGGGTTCCTCTCCTGCCTGCCTGCCTAAAGCCTAGGATTCTTCTGCTCTCGACCAAGGAACTTGTATTCGACCCTAGATAAGCTTGTGTTCTCAGCTTCCAGTTATTCTAAGTTGATTCCTTTCTGTTGGAAGCATTTTCTCCGTTGTGTTAAATAAACACTAATCCTTTGAAATACTCTGCCTGTTTGCCTCCTTGTCCCGAGTGTGACACTGAGGCTTGTGTCGGGTGCGCGCATAACGGACTTCCCCTCTGAGTGAATTGCCAGACGTCAGCTGCCAGTTTTCCCAGTATAGATGTGTAGTATTTACACGAACAATTATTTTTTGACTTTTTTACTGTTAGTTATAGGCTAGGCCTATATGTCGCGCGCCAGTGCATATACCAGAGGGAAAAAAATATATTCAAGTAAAATTATAATCAATTAATTCAAGAAAGAGTTGTTACCTTGTCTGTCCATGAACAAATTTAGATGAGATAAACTCATGACCATTTCTCACACATTTCCCCTCTGTTTTGTTTCAGATCAGCTGTCAGTGGTTATGGAGGCCATGCAGCACCAACCAACTAGGATGCTTGTTGCCATATTTCTTTTTGTTGCAATATTGTCATGATCTCTGCTTTGATTTGTTGTTATGAATCCAGTTCTCTATTTATTTATTTTTTTGTAATGTTCCAGAATAAAGCACAATAAATAAGTAAGTAATGGATGTATTTAATAGTGACAGTGAATAAAAAATATACTGTTGTACATGGATCAGGTCACTTATTTGGAATTTATTAAATTCAATGGGATTCATCTAAGGTTTTATAAAATAAATAGTGTAAAATAAATTACAGTAAAATTACTGTAATATTATTATACTGTAAAACTAAGTTACAGTAAGGATATAAGGATATAGTACTGTAAAATGAAATTGCAGAAAGGCCATCATACTGTAAAATGAAATTGCGGTAAGGGCTACTGTAAAA
>NW_015637536.1:143029-144550 GCF_001515625.1 Sinocyclocheilus rhinocerous | reverse complement strand
GAAAGGCCATCATACTGTAAAATGAAATTGCGGTAAGGGCATTATACTGTAAAATAAACTTGCGATAAGCTACTGTAAAGGGGTAGTTACAGTAACTTACTGGCAATAGTCTTAACAGTGCAGATAAGGGTAAGTGATGGATTTTTAAAATATATTGTTGTAATGGCGGTTTGCATCGTGCTGCGAGCGCTTTGAGGACACGCTTTGAATGTAACAACAGTAATGAACATGAACGGTATTGTTGTCTTGGGCGCTTCAAACTACATGAATAATACTAGATATCTTATTATCCGAATGGCTTAGATTTTTAGAAAGCACATGAGCTTATTTTCCATCGACCACTTAAAGCACTGTGCGTTTGCTGGGTGAAAGTTCGGTCAGATTTTCTCATTGATCTGAACAAAGCAGCAAATGGGCTGAATAACAATGCAGTTCACTCTCTGACAGCATGAGGCGCTTTAGGAACAGCAGAAATACAACCGTTACCATGGTTACCCCTCTACACACACACACACACACACACAGCAGTGCCGCACAACTCCTGACACCTGCTTGTTTGTCACAGAGGTCAAAGGAAGTCAGACAATATTTACATGTTTTCAAACAGCCATTCAGAATTGGTATTTATTAAATAACGTCAAATATTTAAATATGCCATATCTTTATTCAGACATTTGTTTACACTTATACATTTTTGCATTTTAATCAGGAATAAAACTACTACTACTACTACTAAATTATTCTCTTTCATTTCCAGGTGTTCTTGCTTTATTAAAGCATTAATCTCACTAAATATTCATATATTTTTCTGAAAGCAACGGTTAACGATAGTTAAAAGAATAGTAACAATTTTTAAAAGTACTTAAGTAAACATTTCTTCATATTTATGTATTGAAAGATAAATACTGAGTAGATTCGTAATAAGACATTTTTTACACCAGTGTTATTATAGTTAAGTAAAATTAAAAATTAAAAATATATATTTTCGTTACTTGAAATAAAATAAATGTTAACTGAAATAAAATACTTAAAATCTTTTATTTTAGCTAGTTGACAAGGCAACATTTCCCGTTTTCATTTAGTTTATCTTGATGTTCTAAAATAACTAAAACTAAATCTGAAATAAAATGTAATAACTATATAGACATTTGAAAACAACAAAACTAATAAAAACAACACAACAAAACAGTACCAAAACTTTAACTAAAATAAAAATGACAGCAGAAAATATAATTTTTATAATATAAAAAATATAATAATATTTGAAAATCTTCTTAGGGCCCCTAAAAAGCTAGGGCCGGCCCTGCTGTTGACCACAACATTCTTTTGAGTAGACTACAAAATTATGTTGGCATTAGTGGAATTGCATTGTCATGGTTCAAATCTTACTTATCTGACCGTCATCAATTCGTAGCAGTGAATGATGAGGTATCATATCGATTACAATTACAGTATGGAGTGCCAAAAGGCTCAGACTGTTGCTTTTCACGCTTTACATGTTACCCTTGGGAGATATCATCA